>NC_133617.1:10872313-11012313 GCF_048593235.1 Sminthopsis crassicaudata
GAATGTTATGGAATATTATTGTTCTGTAAGGAGGGGGGCAGCTAGGTGGCGCAGTGGATAGAGCACCGGCCTTGAATTCAGGAGGACCTGAGTTCAAATGTGGTCTTAGACACTTAACATTTCCTGGCTGTGTGACCCTGGGCAAGTCACTTAACCCCAGCCTCAGGAAAAACAAAAACAAAAACAAAACAAGAAATGATCAGGAGGATAATTTCAGGAAGGCCTGGAGAGACTGACAGGAGCCAATGCTGAGGGAAGTGAGCAGGACCAGGAGAACATTGTACATGGCAACAATAAGATTACATAATCATCAAAGGTGATGGATGGGGCTCTTTTCACCAATGAGGTGATTCAGGCCAGCTCTAATAGACTTGGGATGGAGAGAGCCATCTGCACCCAGAGAGAGAACTAGGGGGACTGAATGTAGATCACAACAGAGTCTTTTCACCTTGTCTGTTGCTGTTTGCTTGCTTTTTGTTTTCTTTCTCATTTTTTCCCTTCTTGATCTGTTCTTTCTTAAACACAAGATAAATGTGGAAATATGTATAAAAGAACTGCACATTTAGCCAAATTGGATTACTTGCTGTCTAAGGGAGGGGACGGGGCAAAGGGAGGGAGAAAAAATTTGGAACACAAGGGTAAATATTGAAAACTATGCATATACGGGCAGCTAGGTGGCGCAGTGGACAGAGCACCAGTCCTGAAGTCGGGAGGACCTGAGTTAAAATGTGACCCCAGATACTTAACACTTCCTAGCTGTTGTGTGACTCTGGACAAGTTACTTAATCCCAATTGCCTCAGAAAAAGAAAAAAGGGAAAAGAAAACTATGCCTATATTTTGAAAAGAAAAAGCTAAATAAAAACTATTATTTAAAAAAAGAAAAGAAAAGAAAAAGCTAAAAAATCTTATGAAAATAAATGTTTAAAACACATAATTGGAAAAAATAAAATACTATTAAGCAAGAAGTGGGTGGGGGGAGATTTGATACCAAAGAAATGCCATCAGCTGGCAAAAAGGAGGGAAGCCATCTCCCTCCCAGTTCTCCTCCCTTGCCTTTCCTGACCCTTGAGGGAATGCACATGTGCAAGCCATTCTTTAATTGTTTCCATGACTTGTAAGAATGGGGAGATGGGACTGCTCCTCTCATGATGATTGATGCATCTGGGAAGATAAATGAGAGAAATTTCAGAATTCATTTGGAGGAGGAGAGTTTCGTTTAGGACTCATTAAATTTTTCTTCTCATTTTCTCTGTGATAATAATATAATACATAATATATTATGCAATAAAATATAATAAACTATGTCATCACAGTATGCCAAGTAATCTCCTTTCTCTGAAAGGAGAAACTCCAGATAGGAAGTAGGGCTAGATTGTAAGCTCCTGAGGGGAAGGGACTGTCTTAGTATAGGGCCCAGAACATAGGACACCCTTAATAAATATTTATTAATTTATTGAAAGAGGTATATCTTTTCTATTTTTAGAAATACTCTTGAATCATATTTCATCCCCCAGCTTTCATTTTAGACTTCTCCAACACTGAAACTTGAAGGCATGCAACTGGGTAGAGGTTAGGAGGCTTTTTTTTTTTTTTTTTTTTGCTTAGGCAATTGGGGTTAAGTGACTTGCCCAGGGTCACATAGCTATAAGAGACTTTAAAAAAAAAAAGTTATTGGCAGGTTTGGCTTCTTAAAGGGTTAAATTGTCAGTCTTTTGGCAGGTTATACCACAAGTCACCGGAGAAGAACTGAGATATCTGTTGAGCTAGTCGCTCAAGGAATTATCCTGTAGAAAAGGGCCTACATGTAAAAAATTATTTATAGCCACAATTTTTGTGGTAGTAAAGAACTGGAAATTTAGAGGATGCCCATCAATTGGCGAATGGCTGAACAAGTTGTGGTACATGATTGTCATGGAATACCACTGTTGTGCAATAAGAAATTATGAGCGGGAAGATTCCTGGAAAGACTGATAGGAACTGATACAAAGTAAAGTGAGCAGAATCAGGAGAACACTGTATACAGTAATAGCAACAGTGTACAAGGATCAACTATGACATACTTAATTCTTTTCAGCAATTCAGTGATCCAAAACAATTCCAAAAGACTCAGGATGGAAAATGTTGTCCATATCCACAGAAAGAACCATCGAGTCTGAATGCAGACTGAAGCACACAATTTTCACTTTCTTTCGGGTTGGTATTTTTGTTTTTATTTTCTTCTTCTTATTATTTTTTTTACCACATGACTAATAAGGAAATAGGTTTTATATGATCCCACATATATTAATAACCTATTATCATATTTCTTGCCACCTTGAGAAGGGAGAAAAATTTGGAACTTGAAATCTTATAAAAAATGAATGTTGAAAATTGTCTTTACATGTAATTGGAAAAAATAAAATACTCTTTGCTTTTTTGGTTTTTTTTAAAGAAAGTACCATGTGGCAGACAATTCAGATACTCTCCTCTCTCATTGGGTATTCCCTCATTGAGATATATTACCTTCTGTTGTCTTAAAAAAAGACATGAGTTAGGTCTCTTTACTGTATTACCATCCTCGTTATACCTCAAATGAGATACAATAAGCATTTATTGAATATTAGATACTAGGTAAATTGTAGTTAATTCAAGAAGGAAGGAATCAACAGTATAGGGGACTGGGAAAGCCTCTTGGAGAAGGTGGAATTTTATTAAGAGGCAGGTCAGTTCTGAGAGCCTCCACAGCTGTGGATCATAAATTCTGAAGGAGTTATAAGGTAACTTTTGCCGACACAGGTGTGGCAGACTGGAAATGAGATAAATTGGAGGCAGAGGGAAGAGGAGAGAGAGGTCAGGCAACACAACTCCTCTCAGAGAGGTCAGAGAAGAGCAATGGCCTCTCAGTCTCCTTGTATCATCCTCTCACAAGAGGAGCTCCATTCTTCAGGCCTGGGTTGGACATCCAGCAGCCACTGTCAGGTGACTTCCGTATTACAACAGAATTTGGGTGAAGGCCAGTGAAATGATATAGTGAGGAACAGAATGAAGGCCATTGTCTCTGGTTAATAGAGGAGAGGGGAGGGGGATACTCTAGAGTTAATTGAGCCCATGGGGGTCAATGAGATGGCAGAGATGGAGAAGAGAACCCCAAACAAAACTTTGAGAGGATACCTGGAGTTTTTAGGTGTGACCTTAATGAAAATCCAGCAAATGAGACTGAGGAGAAGCAGAGAGGTAGGAAGAGAACCAGGAGAGGTGAGAAGATTAAGAGGGTGAGATACAGTGTCAAAGGCTTTAAAGAATAATGATTATGATAGAGAAAAGGCCATTAGATTAGGCCATTTGGAGGTCCCTAGTAACTCCAGAGAGAGCAGTTTTAATTGAAGGATGACACTAGAAGCCAGATTGGAGAGAACTTGGGAGAGAATCAGAGGAAGGGAAGGAGATGGCTTTTTCAAGGAATTTAATCCCAGAAGACATGAGATAAGTGGGATGGATTAACAGAGATGGATGAATCAAGGGAGGGCTTTTTTGAGGATGGGGAAACATTGGCATATTTGTAGGCATTAGAGAAGCAGCTGCTAGACAGGGAGGGACAGAAGATAAATGAGAATGGCGATGATAAAAGAGACAAGCCGGGGAGAAGACCAGATGGAATGGGATTGCTTATGCTCGTAGAGAGGTGTGACTTGGAAAGGAGGGCCATCACTTTGTGGGAGACCAGAGTGAAGGAAGAGAGTGAGAAAAGACATCTAGGTGCTGTGAGATGAGGAGATAAGGAGCCCCCTATCACTGATCCCCTTTAATAGTATTTTATTTTTCCAAATAGATATAAAGATAGTTTTCAACATTCATTTTTGCAAAACATTGAGTTCCAAGTTTTTCTCTGCCTCTCCCTTACTTTTCCCCTCCCCAAGACAGCCAGCAATCTGATATAGATTAAATGTAGGTTAAATACATGCAATTTTTTTAAACGTTGACATGCTGTACAAGAAAAATTGGATCAAAAGAGAAAAAACAAACAACAAAATGATAAAAATCCTGTGCTTCAATCCACATTCAGGCTCCATAGTTCTCTCTCTGGATGTGGATGGCACAAGTCTATCGGAACTGCCTTGAATCACCCCATTGTTGAAAAGAGCCAACTCCATCACAGCTGCTCATCACAGAATCGTTTTGTTATTGTGTATAATGTTCTCTTCAGCATCAGTTCATGTAAATCTTCACTCAACATCAGTTCATGTAAGTCTTTCCAGCTGCCCCCTTTTTTCATTAAAGTATGAGCCTATGTTCTCAGCTGAGGGGAAGGGGAGTAAGAGACATACATTGCAGAGGGATGAGAATGGTAGAAAATTGACTGGAGTGACTGAGATAATGAATTGCTTGTTGCTCAGTTGTGTCTAATTCTTCGTGACCCCACTTGGGGCTTTCTCGGCAAAGATATGGGAGTGATTTACTATATTATATTTCTCTAGCTCATTTAACAGATGAGAAACTGAGGCAAACAGGGTTAAGTCCTGGGTCACACAGCTAAGAACCATCTGAGCCAGACTTACTCAGCTAAGAAGTGTCTGAGGTCAGATTTGAACTCATAAAGAGGAGTCTTTGATTTGAAGCCCAGTGCTCTGTGCACTATGGCACCACCTGCCTGCCTCACTGAATTAAGGAGATACAAAAGGATTGCCTTGTGCAGAGAGAGCCCAGTTGAGATTTTGTAACCAATTTGGAGTGGATGACAGTTAACATGATCTTTTTTTTTAATTCTATTTTTATTTTTTATTTTTTTTAAATTTTATTTATAATTTTTTGACATTATATATGCATGAGTAATTTTTTTTATAACATTATCCCTTGTATTCATTTTTCCAAATTATCCCCTCCTTCCCTCTACTCCCTCCCCTTGATGACAGGCAATCCCCATACATTTTACATATGTTATAATAATTCTATTTTTTATTATAGCTTTTTATTTACAAGATCTAGGCATGGGTAATTTTTCAGTATCGACAACTGCAAAACCTTCTGTTCCAACTTTTCCCTTCCTTCCCTCCACTCCCTCCCCTAGATGGCAGGCAGACCCATACAGTTAACATGATTCTTAACCTTGCCCCGGCCTATTCAACACATGATGGTGGCAGTCATCCAAGGATGAAGCTTGGCAAAGCCTGATCAACCACAGACCAAGGCAGCCAGGGACTCGAGAGCAGAGCACAGTGTGGCATGGAACAGGTTTTCCAAGAGGTCCAGTTGGGGAAGGGAGAAGAGTTAAGCTGATACAGGGGTGATGGCCTAAGAATCTATTCAAAGGCAGAGGGATCAGAGGTCATAGTAAGGACCAAGAACAGAGCTGGAGGTTCTAAGACACAGGGAGAGAGACAATGAGAAAATAAAAATAAATTAAAATTGCAATTTGACACCTCTTCTGAACTCCCCCCCTTCTCCCTACATTCTGTCCTGAGGGGTTGTGGAGGGCCCTTCCTTTGCCTTGAGACTCTAATTTAAAAGGGTGGGGTGAGCACTCTCCCCAGTTCATCTTCTTAAGGGGTGGTCGGGTAGACTCTCATCCCTTCCTACTTGATTACAGGTCTTCATCATAGTGCCCATTGGGTACTTCCCACGCTTCTTTTTAATGTGTTCTTTTTCCCCCTGCTCCTTGAAGGCAGGGATCATTGCCTTTAGATCCCCAGCACAGTGCCTGGAACATAACAGGGGCTTAATAAATGCTTCTTGACTGACAGGCAGTTGGTGATATCATGGAGAGCATGGAGTTAGGAAGACCTAAATATAAATCTAGCCTCTATTGGATGATCCTGGGCAATCACTTAATTTCTACTTGCCTCAGGGGCAGCTAGGTGGCGCAGTGGATAGAGCACCAGCCTTGAATTCAGGAGGACCTAAGTTCAAATCTGGTCTCAGACACTTAACACTTCCTAGCTGTGTGACCCTGGGTAAGTCACTTAACCCCAGCCTCAAAAAAAATTTTTTTTTCTACTTGTCTCGGTTTCCCCAATTATAGAATGTGTACACATTTATTGTGAGGATCAAATTAAGATAGCATAGCTAAAATAAAAAAAGTGTCTGGCACATAGTAGGAGCCGTGTAAATGTATATTCCCTTCTTGTCCCCTCCTATACCAACGCTGTCATTATTATCAATGAGAGGTAGATTTGGAAGATTTGGACAAAGACGGGAACACAGAATGGGGAGGAGGCCTGGATGTCTTATACTGTTCACTGGTGGGGGAGGTTATTTCTGGGTGAGATTCCAGATCTTTCCCAATATCGGACCAATCATATCATAGTTGTTTTAAAAAAATAGTGGAATAGCAAAAGAACAAGGATGATTACCCAATTCCCAGGGATGATGGGAAAGGGTTCCTCAGAAAAATCTTGGGTGACAAAGGAGAGTTAATATTGCTTGGCCAATTCCAATTGGACTTACAATTTCCAAACTGTCCAAGATATTAAAAAATTCCATGTCCTTTCGTGCAACCCAGTATTTGTGCTCTGAGAGGCCCCAAGGGATATATCATAGGAGGATATGACTGCCTTCCCTGATGTCGATCCTAAATGTTAGATAATTAAACCAAGCCATGAGAACTGAAGGGCATTGTGGGATTCCGGTTTCCGAGAGACAAGTATCCTCTCTAGTCCTGAAAATGTCATAGACTCTCACAAGCTCTCCACACAAAGCTGATTTTGAATTAGACCCAGGAGTTTTGAAAAAGATGCCCGATGACTCCTAAAGAATATGCTGACAGGTAGTCTAGTACTCCATGAACGGAGCAGCAATGGCGGTGGGGGGGATAACTTAGGGGCCTTGAGAAGCCAAGCTAGAGAACGGGGCCCAGTGATGGTACCCAAGGGAGAGATCAAGAGGGGCTGTCAGAAACTCATAAGCATCTTGGATCAAAGAACTCGCACGAACACTGCTAATTTTACCTGCCTCTTTAAGAACATAGGGAAGCTCCGAATGGTTGATTCTTTCTTCCATTTCCCCTCCCACTGCCCAGCCTATAGTCTCCGACTTTCTTTTATCTGAGTGTTTCCTCTGTTTGATTTGCTTCTTTCTATATTAAGAATCTCGGGCTTGGCCGTGAAGCTTTGTATTTGTATCTTTAATCTTTGCCATGAAAAAGGGGAAGAGAGGAAGATAAGACTTAGCTGGAAAAACACAAAAATCAAAACAAAAAGTCAACCTCCCTCCCCATCCAAATGCTAGGATCTAACTGAATGCTCTGAGCTATTGTCATTGGATTACTCTCTTTCTGTCTGGCACAAACTCCTTGCTGTGGTTTGCCCTTTGTTCTCGAAGGGGTCCGTGACATCAGGAGATACTATGACCAAGCAAGTTCCGGACCCCCAGAACCATCTGGGTCCGATGGCAAGATAGAGATCGGGATGAGTGGAGGAGATGGCACCACTAAAGTAGCCAAAAATTAGTCTACATGGATGTGAAGGGCACAATATCGGCCCTAGGTGGCTAAACACTGGCTAGTTGTACCAAGGTGGGCTTGGTTAAATCCCCTGAGGGGATCGGGGCAGGGGAGAGAGTTGATGACAGAACTTTCCCTCTTCTACATATGGACAAGTTTTGGACTCGGCTCTCCTCTATTCCAGAGGGGAGGAGGGATCACAAAGGGCCCAGTACCAAGGGGCCAATTCCACTCTCCACAGTGCTATCCATTAGAATTATACAATTAATCTCAAGTGGTCTAGTTTCCATTAGTAACTCGCTATGGTTCTTAAATCACTGAATTTCTGCAAATTTTAAATCTCCATTTATATTTCAAGCTCCGACTTGTTTACAGTAATGAGGTCCATAAGTTTACAGTCCATTATATAAAGGAGTACTTTCATTGCTTAGTCATAAATGTGCATCCTTCAAGCTTCCGGGAGGACGAGGCCATTGGCTCGTCCCGTGCCTTCCTAGAGAGCCCCGTTTCTATGGGTCTGCTGGAGCCAGCTCAAACCCTCCCAAGAGGGGCTTATTACATTTATACCTTGAAAATCAGCAACAAGTCGGGGATTGGTTTATTGATTTGTTAATTGTCTGGACTTGAGTAATGGAGAATATGGTATCAGTGCAGATTAAACTTTAAAATGTGCCTTCCGTTTGGAGAGCCAGTTGTTAAACATACGCCAGCACATCTCAGACCGCTTCAGTCCCTATCTAGGTCACCTGCCTCCTAGCCTCTATCTTTGCCCCAGGGCCTTCTCGGGGTCAGCCTGCATATAGTCCATCTGCCTGGGGCCTTTTTTGCTCCCGAGATTTCATAGGTTTTCCAGAGGCCTTTCTCAGATTTGCCTTGAACTACATATTGGGGGATGACCTCCTGACCCCTGCAAGATACATCAGCAGCTCCTGCTGCCTAGTTGGACCTTGAGGGAAAGCCCTGACCACTAATCACCTGCTTCCCTTCTCTGACCTCTTTCTAGCGGCTGATGCTCTATGTACCGGGACTTACACTCGGTGATTAGCGCGCTCCCAGCTCCTCATTCTCTCCCCATCCCAGGAATTCTGGGCAACATTAGTCCAGACCCTATTCCCCACTCCCAAGTGCCCACTCCCTTATTCCTATTCCCCTTTGCCCATCAAATATCCCGCCCCAGATCTATTCATCCCTTCCTTTGCACTCTCATGAACATCTGCTCCATGGATAACAAATTGGATTTAAGCCTTGTATTTTCTCACTTCTTCCATCTTTTGACTGAGACCTGACCTCCCTCGGGAAGACACAGTCTCCTTAGCCAGCATTCTCACTCATAGTCCTCCACTCAGTGGTTGGGGGAGGGGACTTTCTTGCGGCCCCCCCCCCCCTGCCACTCCCAGACTCTCCCTCTACACTGGATAAATTCCTCCTTGGCAATTCCCAGCATTCACATTCATCATCCAGTCCAGATCCTGGTGATCGTTAGCTACACTTACGGATACTCTCCATTCTTCCTCAGTGGGTTCAGTGTTTGGCTCATAGTTCTTTCTTCCCCAACTCTCACCCTCATATTATGGGATTTACACACACACACACACACACACACACACACACACACACACTTTCACACTGTCTCACACTCTACACATGTACACAACTACACACACACACACTCTCACACTCTACACATGTACACAACTACACACACACACACACACTCTCTCACACTCTACACATGTACACAACTACACACACACACACACACACACACACACACACACTGATCCTCCCTCAAATACCCTAACTTCTCACATTCTCAGTCTCACTCATGGATATGGAATTTTGCTGACACTGTCAGAATGCCTCACTGGCTTGGTAGAATTTATTTTTCTTTGTCCTAGGAAAGGACTTATTCATAGGGAAAGTGAAAATGCTCAGACTATAAAAACAAAGCCTGTCAATAAATCTTTTTTTTTTTAAATAAAGGAACAAACAAATAATGGTCCCTCCATCCTTTTTCCCATTTTTCTTTGTTATTGACATTTTCAATTTTTTAATGTTTTTTCCTAACCAATGATTTCATTTTGCCATCGTTCCTATCCCTAAAATTGGATGCCTTTCTGTTTTTGCTTCTACAGTCTTAAAGCACTCAGCACCTTATTTCTTGCATTTAATTGTCTTTGTATCTATCCATCCATTCATCCATCAACAAGCATTTATTAATCATGTAGTGCATGCCAGGTATACATTGGGGATTCCAAGAAAGTAAAAGCACAAAATGGCGCCTGCCCTCAAGGAGAGTATATATCACAAGAGAGACATGTAAGCTGACACGTGCATATGTGATATAGACGGAAGAAAAAGAGCAACATTAGAGAATAAAGCTTAAATGGCCAGGGGCTCAGGAAGTTCCCCAGCAAGAGATAATGTGTGAAGGAAGGCAGGAATGCCAAGGGGTAGAGGCAGGCATGGAGGGCAACAAAGGCACAGAGCTGGAGACAAAGCAATGTGTTTGGAACAGCAAGTTGACCGTCATGTGTAGCAGAGAGGAAAGAGTAAGGTGTGAGAAACCTGGAAAGGTAGGAAGGGACCAGGTTGTGAAAACTCTGAAATGCCACATGGAAAGCTTTATATACAACTCGAGAGGTAATGGAGGGCACTAGAGTTCATTGAGGAGGGGGAAGGGCATCGTTGGAAGCTATGAGGAGGAAAGTTTAGAAGAAGAAAGAAACCTGAGGTGATCAGCCAATGAATCGAGCATTTATTAAGCACCTACTATGGGATTGAGATCAATTAGAAAGTTATTGCAATAATCCAGGTCAAAAGAAAACCTACAAGGAATCGGAGAAAAGATGGACAGTTAGGAACACTTTGTGTAATATTTATTATCTAAGTTTTCTTGAATTGGAAATGTATTGCTCTGTATTTTGAATCTTCTCATGTTCTGCTATGCATTTGGCAATGATTTTTTCATTTTCCTAATTTGTATTTGTATTTAAAATAAACAAAAGAAAAATAATTGAAGTCAAGAGGTGATGATGGTTTGGGGGGGGTGCTGGCTGAGAGAATGGAGAGAAGGGCATGAATAGTAGTGAAGGTAGAAATGACAACGTTTGGGACTGATTGGATATGAAGGGGGAGAGAGATAGAGGAATTGATGATGTCATCAACATTATAAACTGGCATGACTGGGAAGATGGTAGCTCCCTTGATTATAATAGGGATGGGAAGGTTTGGGGAGAATGTGATGAGTATTGTTTTTAGAAATGCTAATTTTGAGTTGGCTACAGGGAATCCAGTTCTAAATGAACAGGGAACAGCTGGAGATGTGGTGTTAGAACTCAGTAGAGAGACAAGACAAGATCTATATAGATCTGGGAAGCATCTTAATAGAAGAGATAAAAACTGAACCCTTGGGGGCTACTGAGATCACTGAGAGAGAGTATATGGGAGGAAAAAAAGGCCCAAACCAGGACCTTATGGTACAATGGTGTTTTGATGAAAAGGGCAATCTGGGAATTAATTTGGTTCCAGCTCTATCAGTATGTCCATGACCTTGGTCAATCCACTTCTCCTTTCAATCTTTTTTCCCTATAAATGAAGAGATTGGATTAAAAAGCACCTTCCCAGCCATGATTGTTTGTGATTCTCTTACTCCTTGGAGCCTTAGAAAAATTACTTCTTTTTGATAATGAGGTGTTATGATCCTTCAGATACATTCAAACTTTCAGATTCTGTAGATTTTTTTATGTAGCAACCCTTCCTGGGCTCCTTCTCCAATCCCACTTATGATGACACATTAAGTTCCCAGACAGTAGATGACACTGACTCTGATTCTAGAGGAGCCCTAAGGTGTTAACTTTCTAGTCCTGTCACTCATGAGCCCCATTGTTGTATTTATAATTGACAAGTAATCAGGTTTAATTAGCCTTTATCAAAGGTATTTACTAAATAACCTATGTCAACTTTCTTGCCTTCTCCATGAGGCGATGGGAAGAAAGGGAAAGAATTTGGAAGTCATTTGGAAAAATGATTTTTGAAAATTGTTTTTACATGTAATTGTGGAAAAAGAAAATGCTAAATTAAAAATAACTCTTGGTTCAAAGGTATTTACTGAGATGGTATAATTATAGCAGAAATTATAAAAAACTTTTTTTCCATTTTCCCCAAACTGAGGTGAGTGCTTCCCTTGTACACAGAAGATCTCTGGGAAGTTGAAGCTGAAATTTATTGTATAAATAAAGGTGGTGAGGCAGACAACCAGAGAACCCACTCTCTTTTTTTGGGGGGGGTTGTCTTTCAATATTTTTTGGGTTTTTTTTAGTTGAAGTTTTTCCTTTCTTTTCCCTTTCCCTTTCCCTCTTCTTCTTTCTTCTTTTTCTTCCTTTTTTTTTTTTCCTGAGGCAATTGGGATTAAATGACTTGCCCAGGGTCACACAGCTAGGAAGTGTTGAGTGTCTGAGACCAGATTTGAACTCCTGACTTCAGAGCTGTTGCTCTATTCACTATGTCATCTAGCTGCCCCAAAGTTTATTTTCAAAAAATATGCAAAGATAAATTTTTCATTATTGATCCTTGAAAAACCTTGTGTTCCAATTTCTCCTCCTGCTCCCCATCCTCTCCCCTAGATGGCAAGTATTCCAATATATGTTAAACATGTTAAAAAATGTTAAATCCAAAATAGACATACATATTTATACAATTATCTTGCTATACAAGAAAAAATCAGAACAAAAAGTAAAAAAAAAATGCGAAAGAAAATAAAAATCAAACAAAACACAACAAAAAGAGTGAGATTTTATGTTGTGATCCACCCTCACTTCCCACAGTCCTCTCTGGGTGCAGATAGCTCTCTCCATCACAAGACCGTTGGAACTAGCCTGAATCATCTCATTGTTGAAAAGAGCTACGTCTATCAGAATGATCATCATACAATCCTGTTGCTGTGCACAATGATCTCCCGAGAAAACCCACCCTCAATAGGGCAGTCTATAGCTTCTGATGAGTTGGGGTCCATTTCTCCCTTTGTAGAGTCCCCATGAAGTCTCCCGTAGGTGTAATTGTCTGATATTCAAGAGTGGATCCATTTGTAAATTCTAGACTATATCATCTGGTCCAAAGTATCCTACTTCTTCAAACCATTTCCTCTCTGGAGGACTATCCTTCTTTATCCATAGATACCCATGTTTTCCTGCAAGTAGCAATCACCTTGTCATGAGCCTGTCATTCACTTACCGTGACAGTATACTTTCCATGGATGTTCACATTGATTATGAGATGGACACACACATAGCCAGTGTATGGGAGGCTCTGAGGGAAAGCACGGGAGAGGAGAGGTATTAGACTGACCACCAAACTGAAGGTCATTGTGCTGATCTCATTGTTATGGAAGATCCCTGGCAGGATAAGGTACCGGACCCTGAGGTCCTTTCTTGGACTAAATAGCCAAGTATTCCAACTCTACTGCAGAGAGCATTGTTTGAATGCCAAATGTACACTTGCCAAAAAGACTATTTTATGGGGAACTCACACAGGGCAAGCACTCAAAATAGGCAGAAAAAGCGATACAAGGACGCTCTCAAGGATTCTCGTAAGAACTTTAGAATTGATTGTATGACACGAGAGACATTGGCACAGAATGGCCCAGCATGGTGTGCCCTCCTCAGAGAAGGTACTGTGCTCCGTGAGCAAAGCAAAATTGAGTTAGCTCAGACAAAATGGGGGATGTGTGAAGTCGAAATGTTCCTAGGGAGCGTTTGTGTCTGAGCTCTGAACAGCCAGTCAGACACACTTACTCGACTCTAACATAGCAATGTCATTTTGGTGCTCTTTTGAGAATGAAGGACAGCAACTAACCAATCAAAAAACCAACCACACCTGAGTTTGTTTGTTCATCCATTCTTGGGATGTCTCTGCTCTCATCTGAATGTCCTTTAACCCACTGGTCCTTTCTTTTGGGAATTTCAGTGGAAGTGGGGAAGAGAGAGAAGCTGCCTTCCATTCCCCCACCCCCTCCAGAGCAATTTCCTCTTAGTGGCCTGGAATACTCAGCTCCAGAATTTAGAATGGATTGGTTCTTCACTTAACTGGAGTTGCTGTTTTTATATGTAGCCCAAATATGTTTTATATGTAGCCCAAAAGTTGTCACTTGATTTTTCCTATCTGGCGTAAAATCAGCGATGAATATATTAGGGGCAGATGCTTTTCTTCTCCTGCTTTTTTTTTTTTTTTTCCCCCCTGAGGCTGGGGTTAAGTGACTTGCCCAGGGTCACACAGCTAGGAAGCATTAAGTGTCTGAGACCAGATTTGAACTCGGGTCTTCCTGAATTCAGGGGTGGTGCTCTATCCACTGTGCCACCTAGCTGCCCCTATTTGACATAATCTTGTATCCTAAGGCCCAAAGTCCCAAATTGATGATTTGTCCACATGTTGTAATGAAAATTTCTTCATATCTAGTTTACTCTGCTGATTGTCTGATTGAGATGAGCCTCTTAAATCTTGTCCCTTACACTATGTACATGTTTGATTTCATTTAGTAGGCTGTATGCTGCTCTGTTCAAGCCTTTTTTTAATCTTCACAGTCCCTGTTGCCTAATACAATGGCTTATACCATAGTAGGCACTCAATAAATATTTGTTGAGTGAATGAATTAGGTATGAATGAATCTGATGCCGGATACTTAGTGATGTTCAGTGGATCAGAGCTCACATGCTGACAACAGAGTAGGATATGAACAAATAAATGTTGTCCTAATTATTACGGCTCACTCACAATTTTCTCCTGCACTATTTTCTGCTCACTTATCAAGATTGTCATTTTTTATTTTTCTTGTGGACTCTAGAGTTTCCTATTCCAGGGTATTTCCTTATCTTCCTTAAAAGAAATCCCATTACTAAGGAATTGCCTTAATGGGAAAATCTACCCTTTATTTCAATAGGTACAGGATCTTATTCACTAATAATATTATTATTATTATAATTATTCACTAATAAGTATTCTCACTAGAATACTCTTTTTACCACTATAGATAGCGCCCCCTCCCAAGACTCCACTGATCCAATAGACTACAAGCTCTTTGAGAACAGGGACTCTTCTTTTGCCTTCCTTTGTATTATCGATGCTTAACATAGTTTGGCAACAAATGTTTGTTGACTTGACCATGTAATTCCTGCTCACCTCTTTCTGTAAATCTTCCACAGAGATACTCTGCTTCTGCTTCCGGCTGCATCCATTTCTGTCCAAGGCAAGTCTTCTCCAAGCCTAGGCCTAGGCCCATGGTCTCCAGATCCCGACAATGATCCTAGGGTAGAGAATGGAGCATCCTGCACCTTGCTCCTGCCGGAGGTCATAGCCTTCTTAGGCCCTTGCACTGTGGTGGCCTGGGTGGAGTGGAAAGATCTGTGGGTGTTCTGGGTAGTGCAGAGAAGTGGTCAGTTGTATCAAAAAGTGTTTAATTCCTTTCTGGTTCTACTGCAAGACTGATGAACAAATACAACCTTCCTTGTTCTTTGCTTGTGGTACCACCGGGCCCACTGATCTACCTCGATGGGTCCTGGCATGCCATATATGTGGAGAAGGAATCTAAAATTTGGCTTGGGCTCACACTGAAGTTCTTCCTTGATTCAACAGTTCTAGCACTGATCACTGTGTGAAAGACTGCCCATTGATCTTTGTTCTTTTTTTTTTTTCTTTTTTTTCCTGAGGCTGGGGTTAAGTGACTTGCCCAGGGTCACACAGCTAGGAAGTATTAAGCGTCTGAGATCAGATTTGAATTCGAGTCCTCCTGAATTCAGGACTGGTGCTCTATCCACTGCACCACCTAGCTGCCCCCTTGCTCATTGATCTTCCAGGATTTATGTAATCCCCAATGGCTGAAGCTCAGAAATAGGAGCAAGGGCTCTCCTTATACTTGGGCTAGTTACGACTATAATTATGCTAGTTGGGGGATTTCTGTCCTGTATTTGGCTCTCAGCCAGCCCAAGGGGCAGCCATAACCTGCTTCTCACCTTTTTCAAGGGCCTCTCAACTTCTGAAGCTAACTCAAGAACTGGGTATGAATCTGGAAGGAGGTATGGAAAAATGGTCTAGCTGAGGTGAGAGACCCTATTCTCAGGCTTTCTACTAACAAGATGGAGCCATGGGTGACTCCTAGCAGATCTGCGATGGTTTTTCCCCTAATTCCCTAATTTGAAGGACTGAATCTTGAGGTTGACTCCCCATCTCCTTTCTTGACTTTGCTGCTGCTTCCACTGGAAGGCCGGTCTTCTAGATATCTCCCTTGGATAATGGAGTTACAGAGATGCTACTCAAGAGTTCCAACTATGTTCTCTGGGTAACAGCATGACAAAGATCTCCCCTTTTCCCATGGCTATAATAGAGTTAAGCCATTATTTGGTAGTGGGACTGGATTTTAACCCTGGCCTTTTTCAAAGTTAACTACCAAGTTCTCTTGTGTGATTTCTCCATTCCCATGACCAACTCTCATGCAAGTGGGACTACCATGGTGATCCTAATGTAATGCCTCAGTTTCCCTGAATTATTATGCCCTGAGTGGAATTGTTGTTTCCACCCTACAACAACTAGTTGACTGATCATGGGCAAATCACTTAAATTCCGTGTCTTGGTTTCTTCAACTGTAAAATAAGTAGCACCCATCTCCCCAATTTGTTATGAGGATCAAATGAAATGCAAAATGCTTAGCACAGTGTTTGCCACATAGTCGGTGCTCAATAAATGCTCCTTCCTCTCGTCTCTGGCTTAATCTACTTTTTTCATGCTAACCCATAATGCCGTGTGTGGGAGTAGTTTCCTGCCCTTTTGCCTTTCCTTCCTGTGTCTCTGCACAGAGTTTGTATGGTTGGGGATTTTTTAGAAAATAAAGTATGTCTTGTTTAAACAAAACCCTTGCTGATCTGCCCGCTGTGCCAGAGGCTTTCCTGGACCTTAATATTTTATGAATCTGCCTGCCTGACTGGCCCACATCCTTTATTCTTCACACCTGTCCTTGATACTCCAAATATTGCTTCTTACATGCAAGTCATTGTTAGTATTCTATTGCTCCCTACTTTACTCTGGGGCTCGATATTGCCTTTTCCGTGCCCTACAATTCTGATCCAAAGCACAATGCCTGCTATACAACATGGACACTTACGCATGCTTTTTCCTTCATTCGTCACAATCTGGTGATTACTCATTATACAACTTTGGCCAGTCTCTTCAGCTCTCTGGGACTCAGTTTCCCCTGCTGTACAATGGCATTGGAATGTCCTTTCTAGCTATGGAGCTGGAACCTATAATTGTATAGTTCTACCTCTTGTGTCTCAGAGGCAGGGCAGCCCAGTAGAGAAGAGAAAAAGAGCCCCTGCCCTCAAGGAGCTCACAATCTAATGGGGGACAACATGCAGAGAAAGCACAAAGCAAGCTCTCTACTGGAATTCACAAGGGTAGGAGAGGGCTTCCTGCAGAAGGTGGGGTTGGGACATAAAATTTGGGAAGTCAGAAAAAGGAGAGGAGGGAAAAGACAAAGCCAGGGTCTATGTCAGAGTATTGTTCAAATACTTCCATATGAACCTGCAAGTGGCCTCTGTCCTCTTGCCTTCTAGCTACTTAATTCATAAAATGAGAATAGCACCAACATGTTCTAATTTTAGCCCTAACTCTTAACACGTTGAGAACTTGCTTTGGAGCCAGAAAGACCTGTGACCCATGGATTTTGAGAGCTTGGATAAGTCATTTAACCTCTCAGCATCTTTCGAGACTGTAGTTGCGAAGTACCCAGCTGCAATACTTGATACAAGAATTCCCTAAATCATCAGGTCCAGTTCTCTCTGCCCCTCTTTCCTGGACGTGTGAAGATCAAATTTGGTCATATAGATTGAAATATATTGAAGTGCTACATGATTTTTGACAATTTCTTCTAAAATTGTGATATTCCATGACTTGCAGAGCCAATGGGACATTAGTGCTCATATGGCTGAACTACAGTTCCAAGTGCCTCTGGGGTTCAATTTCACCTCTTGACATAACTACATGGATAGAGTGTGTCTGGTTTTAGTTGTGAGCTTTTAGTGAAATATAAAACTTTGGGAAAACAAAGGGTTTTCTTTACCACTATCAGAATATTTTTGGACCTGGAGTCAGGAAGACACCCCCCCCCCGCCCCGAGTTCAAATCTCACCAAGGCTATTTACTAGTTGTGACCCTGAGCAAGTCCTTTTACTCCATTAGCCTCAGTTTCTCCATCTGAAAAATGAGTTTGGTAGGAAATGGCAAACCCTTCATGTCTCTAAGAAAACCCCAAATGGGGTCACAAAGTGTTTAATACAGATCTGAAAAATGACCGTGCCATTTGGGGATGACACCAAAGATCTGTGGTTCTGTTATTGAGGGGAACATGTCATCAGTGCAGATTACAGCCAACCACGCTTCTTGGGAGTTCCTTTGGGCCTTGCCACTATCATGACCGCACTTGAAAAGGGGGGGGGTCTTTCTAGCTTTAAGCTCAGTATTCTAACCACAATGCCTTCTCCCCTGAAAACTACCTTTGCTACCTTGCTCCAGCAGCCATCTCATGTTCCCTCCATACTGGAGCACCTTCTAATCAGCCATTTCCTCTGGGGACCCCCAGGCTAGCCATGCTCAGGCCTTCACTTTCTGTGGGTTCTGCTCCTGAGCCTGCAGACTTTTTTCCACCATGCTCTACAATTCTCTCCTTAATTTTCATGTTCCTTCTGTTTTTTTCCCTCTGTTAAGAATATAAACAAGATCAGGCTCAGGCTTTTTTAAAGTTTTATAGCATTTTATTTTTCCAAATACATGTAAACATTTTTGCAAAAGCTTGTGTTCCAAATTCCCCCCCCTCCTCCCCATGACAGCAATCAATCTGATAATAGGTTAAACAGATGCAATTCTCAGCATATTTCCATATTCATTATGCTGCACAAGAAAAATCAGATCAAAAGAGAAAAAAAAAATCACAAATCCTCCCCTCCAAGCAAACAAAAAGGTGATAATATACTTTGATCCACATTTAGTCTCCATGGTTCTCTCTGGATGTGGATGCTTCTTCTATCTCAAGTCTATTGGAATTGCCTCGAATCATCTCATTGCTGAAAGGAGCCACGTCCATCAGAGTAGATGACATAATCTTGCTGTTACCGTGGCACAATATTCTCTTGGTTCACTTCGTGTCAGTTCATGTTTGAGTCTTTCCACACTTTTCTGAAGTAACTGGCTTTTCTTTTTGCTTACATTTATATCCCTAGTGCAGCCATTAATGCTTGTTGATGTAGGAAAACATCGTCTAAAAGAAGTGGTCGAGGATCATTTCAATTACTGGGTAATTTCTGAAATGTTCACTAAGATCCCCTCTTTAGATGTAGGCTATTGATAGTAATAGCTAGTCTTTATACCAAATTTTCAGTTTTGAAAAGCATTTTCCAATTATCTCATCTTATCCTCACAACAATCTTGAGAATTAGATGTTATTATAATCCCCATTTTACAGATGAGGAACCTGAGGCTTGAGAGTAGTCATCTCTCAGGCTGGATTTGAATTTTACATTCATTCCAGGTCCAGTGCTCTCTACACTGCTCCTAGGTCCAGTGCTCTCTACACTGTCCCTCCTTGCTGCCAAGTTCATCGTCCCTCTCTAATACTACTTGGGCAAGATATCATGGTGGACTAATTGAATGGGTTGTCCATTCAAATGCCTGTTTTAATCTCAAGTTTTCCTTTAGCCCCTGAAATTCCCCTCATCTATGAATTCTTAGAAGGCCACCCTAGTTTTGCCGTGCTCTGTGGGTCAGCACCCATTCAAAACACCACCTCCCAAAGTCTCATGAGTAATTTTACTAAGTCAACTGAAAAGGACATTTTAGTTCAAAGCAAGAGCCATTTTACATTAAGTAACATAACAAATTTAGTGCCAAAATACCATGTGTCCTAGAAGGGCATATGTCATACCTAGAAATTACCTAGAAGGGCATATGTCACCAAGGCGGGGAGCGCACCCATGCATCAAATCTATGCATGTGGTCCTCGGAACCCCCTCGTAGAGAGGACACTTACAATGAGAAAGGACACTTACAATGAGAACACATGTGGGCAGGGGACACAGATTGTTGCTATTCAGTCATTCAGGTGCGTCTGAGTCTTCTCGACTCCTGGATCATAGCACCCGGCTCTTCTATCCTCCACTAGCTCCTCAAGTCTGTCCAAGGTCATGTTTGTTGCTTCCATGACACTCTCTCTCCATCTCATCTTCGGCCGTCGTCTTCTCCTTTTGCCTTCAAACTTTCCCCAAATCGGGGTTTTATTTTTATTTTTTTCCAATTGAGTCCCACCTCTTAATTATGTGGCCAAAGTAATGAGTTTCGATTCGTTTTTAGCTTTCAAATGAATAGCCCGAATTACCTTCTTCAGATTTGATACTCTTCTGTCGAAGGGATTCTAATAAGTCTTCTCCAGCACCACAATTCAAAAGCATCAATTCTGCAGAACTCAGCTTTCCTTATAATCTAAGTCTTACAGCTATACATTGCTAATGGAAAAATAAAAAAAATAGCTTTGTCTACACGGACCTGTGTCGGCAAGGTCACGTCTCTGCTTCTCGGTACCCAGAGAACACGCTAGAGCGTCTATGTGGCCACAACCATTTACAACTATAGCTTCAAAGTCACTGATGCGCTGTAGAGACGCTGCCAGGTTTTCTTCTGCTGGGTATCAAGTCGCCTCTCGTGGTTCTGTTCATCTTTAGCCGTCTTGTCAACTGAACCATTACTCTCTGCTACCACCTGCTGGTGATTGGCCCCTTCCGGCTAGCTGCTACCCTTCACTACCATCTGCTGGGATGTAGTGGTTATAAAGCCTCTCCCTTATCAGGAAGAGCTACCACTCTCTTAGAGCTAAATGAACAACCAGAAGGATCCAGCAGAAGTCCACAGGAGAGGATTGGCTGTTCTGACCACTTTTCTCCTGTTTCGGTTGTTTTCAATTGTGTCTGACTCTTCATGACCCTATTCAGAATTTTCTTGGCAAAGATACTGGAGTGATTTGCCATTTCCTTCTTCGGCTAATTTTACAGATGAGCCCAATGTCCTAGCCTGTCAAAATAATAATGATATTAACGTTTAGTTAGAAAAGCACTTTATAAATATTGTTATTCAGTTTTTCAGCCACGTCTGATTCTTTGTGACTATTCAGGATGTTCGACAAAAATACTGGAATGGTTTGCTATTTCTCCAGATCATTTTACAGACAAGGAAACTAAGTAAACAGGGTTAAGTGACTTGCCCATGGTCACTCAGTTAAGTGTCCGAGGCTAGATTTGAACTCACAAAGATGAGTCTTCCTAGCTCTTGGTCTGGCAGCAAGCCGTTCACTGGGCCACCTGGCTGTTTTTCTCCTGCTCCCTACAAATCCTTTGTGGCCACAGCCAAATGTTTGGATTAGGTTTAGAAAATCGCTTTTACTTCCATCAAAGTCCGGATCATCAATCTGTATCCCCTAAAACCATCTTGGAGACTCTGTCCAACGAAACTTCAAAGAAACTATTATAGCAGGCTGGGAAATCTACAATCTCCTCAACTACCCTTAATACTCCAGGTTTTCATACAAATAAACTTGGGGATAAAAACAAAAGCATCAGTTGAAGTCAGCTGGGTTTTTGGCCTAGCTAGAGAGCCTTTGTTCTCCAGTCTTGCCTTTATTAGGCCTATGAAATAGCAATAAATCTTAATAGGTTTTGTTTAGTAATCTTGACAGCCCAACCCCCATCGTTGTTTACATTTCAATTTTTTTTTCTCTTTTTGAAAAATTAATCCCCTCCTTTCATCTATTTCATATTACCACCAGGCCTGATTTTGAAGTTTTTCCAGTTGTATTGAATATTGCCTGCCAACTGGCTTTTTTTCCCCCCTGAGGCTGGGGTTAAGTGACTTGCCCAGGGTCACACAGCTAGGATTTTTTTTTTTTTTTAAGGGGCAGGAAGGTACAGTGGACAGATGGAGGTTGCAATTCCTAGTATATCCCAATGCCACATTTTTATTACTTAACCATTGTCGCAAAAACAGATTGTTTCTCCCTTTGCCAGCAAAGAAGCTATTTCAGCAATATTACTCTCAGTCCTACCATCGATCCCAGAATGTCATATGTCTTTCCATTCTGTCTCAGAGAGGTCCACCAAGATGACACTGACTCGGCGAGCTTTCTAATTTCATGAGTTCTAGAATTAGATTACTAGAACAGAATCAAAATATTCACATTAAATAAAATTAGATATGTAATAGGTTCAAAGAGGAAAATAGAGGTGTAGTGGATAGTGTGTTAAGGCCTAGAATAAGAGAGACTCGAGTTTGAATTATGCTTGGATATTTACTAGCTGTACAATCCTGAACAGCTTCTTGACCTTCCATCTCCCCAGTTTGTAAAAAGGGACATGGACTCAATGTTCTCAAGAGTCCTTTCAGCTCTAAATTTATTCTTCTGTGGGGTTCCTGCATTAAATTTACTTTGCAAAATATGTCGAACTTTAGAGTATTCTAATTTTCCTTAAAATAAAATGCCTTTTCAATGAACTCAATTATCACTCTTATCACGAACACTGGACAAAAGGTATCTCTCAAAGGCACTCTGTCATCAGTACAGATTTGCTGCTGGATTCTGAGGTCGACTTATTTAAATATCTCCATTAAGTTGGACATCCAACGGTGACAACCAAGCCATGACACCGATTGAGTCAGAGTAGAATATAGAGGGACGAGATGGAGGACGACAGATGGGAAGTTCACAGCAAAGAAGTTCGCTGATGAAAATGACTGCTCCCGGTAACCTGGTTCTACAAACATATTCCGATAGGTTCTAAATACATCAGACAAAAGAGTAGCATCTTGGCAGTAGGAGAACAGCAGGTGGATGGAAGAGTTCTATCTGCAGCTGCCGTTTGTGGCTGTCGTGAGATTCCTGCCAGCTCGAGTACGGCATGATTTTGACAAACATGCGATGCCATCGTGTCGCTTAGTGCTGGCAGTCAGAGTGGGAGAGAACGCTGCGAGTTCTCTAATCTGATCTGCACAGTTAAGCATAGCTGGACACTGATTAACTGTGGCTTTGCAAGACAGAAACAGCAGCCCGGAATGATGTTATTTTGAGGTTGGAGAATAGAAAGGAGGGGAAGTTATCCAGAAAGGCGTACCCCCTGGGGCCAGCATGATTATTTAAAGGTTATTAAATACTGTACATTTAGGCAATCATGAATAGTCAAAGTTAGACCTAACATTGAGCTTTGAGACAATAGGCGCTGCCTGCTGGGTCTGGGGATACTCAGAGCCAAGAATTGCTACCTACAGCTGCTCTCTTTCCAGGACCAATTTTTCGTTCCCAGGACAAGTCCCTGCACTATTGTCCTTCCAGGTCACGGAGGAGGCACACATGGTATGTAGAAGAATTGCCCATTCCTCAGGGTTGAGAGCTTGCTGTGTGGCCATCTTGGTTAGGAAGGCCAGATAATAAAATTGGTAGGAGCTTATCAGCAAAGTTCCCGATATTCCAAATGAATAGCAGCCAAGTTAACTCTCATCTGGCATTCCCTCCCAACCAAAATCCTTAATCTTAATCTAGAAAAAAGATTTTCAAGGCCATCAGTTCCAATCCTTTCGTTTTACAGGTGACAAAAACTGAGGCCTGGAGAAGAGCCGTGACATCGATGTCACAAACACAGTTACGTGGATGTGCTACGACTTTTCCTACTGTGCTCAAAGAACAGAAATGAACAGTTTTCAAAAGAATTATACAAACCATGGAGAACCATAGGAAAAAAGCCCCAAATTGCCAATAAGAGGAGAAATGAGAATTAAAACAATGTTGATGTTTCACTTCATATTCAGCAAATTGGAAGTGATGATGGTGTTACGGGGACTATGGGAAGACAAGGCATGCTAATGCACTTTCTTACAAAATTGAATTTCATTTTATTTTTAGTTCCAAATTTTCTCCCCTTCATCTCCTCTTCCCTAAATCATTAAAAACAGAAAAGACAAAACCCATTCTAAGTCAAATAGCCATGTTATATATCCTGATGTACATATATGTGTGGATGTAGAAATATTTCTATCTATCCATCTCTGTCAAATCTATATCTTTACCATCATCTGCACCCTGAGTTCTTACCCTGTCTGGAAGTGAGCAGCATGCTTCATCATGGATCCTGTGGGGCTATGATTGAACGGTTCAGAGTTCCTAAGCCTTTCAAACTTATTTGTCTTTCCAGTACTCTTGTGTGCTCTCTGCAGTAGAACTTGATGCTTGATGGTTTAATTCGACCAAGAACCTCAGTGTCCGGTACCTCATCTTGCCAGGGGATCGCCAGAATCTTCCTATGACAATTCAAATGGAAGCCATTCGGTTTCCCCGCATGGCACTGGTCAATTGTGCAGATTTCACAGGCACACAACCATGAAGTCGGGAAAAGGGTTCCGGAGATTCTCAGTTTGCTAGTCAGTCTAATACCTTTTCTCTCTACGGAGTCACAAACACTGAGCTAGCTCTGGCAATGAGTGTCTCGACATCAGTGTGGACATCCCTGGAAACTGATCCACAGCATTCAAAACTTCTCCATTTGCTGTATCTGATGGTTTCACATACAGATGTGGTTTTGACCGGGGTTTTCTTGGTGTTAATTGTTAGGCCCAAATGAGCAAAAACGGCAGGAAATTGATCCCTACTTTGTTGCATCTCTGCTCTGGGGGCTGCATTGAGCGCACAATCATCTGCGAACAAAAAACCATGCCCCAACACTCCCTCCGCTTTAGTTTTGGCTTATAGTCTTTTCAAGTTGAATTTACCATCAGTTCAGTAGCTGACTTGGATGCCATGTGTCCTCATTGAAGGCACTTGACAACATGGCTGACAACATCATGCTAAAAAGCTGGGAAGCAAGCATATGGCCTTGTTTCATTGGTGACTTTGAAAGCTTGAGAACACTGCTCATTGTCCAAGAGCTGGACGGGTGTATTATACCAATGAACTTCTCTGGGCAAGCACATTTCGAATTTTTCATAGGCCCTTATGACTGCTGGGATCAAAAGCCTCGGTCAGGTCGTATACATATACAGACCTCTGTGTTCAAATTCTACTGCAGAGAGCACAACTATGCTGGGCTGGCCGTGTTGTTTAAATACCAAATGTACGCTTGCCAAAAAGCTTATTTTATGGAGAACTCACACAGGGCCAGTGCTCACAAAGCAGGCAGGAAAAATTATACAAGGGCACTCTCAAGGTCTCAAGAACCTTAGAACTGATTTATGACATGGGTGACCCAGCATGGCGGGCCCTTATCAGAGAAGCTACTGTGCTCTATGAGCAAAGCAGAATTGAAGTAGCTCAGAAGGAACATGAGATGAGCAAAGTTAGAGAAGCCGCCCTTAATGTTCATGGGGATTTGTGTCCAACCAACATTCGGAGCTCGTACTGATTTGATCAGCCGCAGTCAGACATACTAGTTTGACTGACTTAGTGATGTCATTTTGGTCCTCTTCAAGGATGAAGGGCAACCAACTCTTTGTTGTATAAAATTTTGTAATAGTTCATACAATTGTTCCCAGTTTTTCTAAAATCATCCCTTCACTTTTTATCCATTCATAGTGCCTGGCACCTAGCAGATATATTTAAGTGTTTGACTTACTGACATACATGTGCCATTCCCAACTGACAGGTAGCTCCCTTAATTTCCAATTCTTTTTTCATGGCAAACATACATACTATAAATATTTTTATACAGATAAGTCCTTTCCCTCTTTATTCTTTTTAGAGTATATGCTATTAGTGGTATCACTGGGTCAAAGGATATACACAATAGCTTTTGGAATATTGCTCAAAAGTTTCTAGAATAACTGTACCAGTTGACAGCTCTACCAAATAATGTATCAATGTACTTTTCCCCACAGCCTTCTTGGCATTTGTCATTTCCCCTTTTTGTCAAATTTACCAATTTGATGAGTGTGGTTGAGCTGGTACCTCAAGCGTTATTTCCATTTGTATTTCTCCATTAGTGATTTTAGATTATTTTTAAAATATGGCTATTGATAACTTAAGATTTATTCCTCTTCAAACTGTCTATTCATATCCTTTGCCCATTTATCAACTGGAGACTAATGCACTCTTGGTGGATTTGTGAATTGATTTAAACATAGTGGAAAACAATTTGGAATTATATAAGAAAAAGTTATTGAATGGTTTATACTCTTGGACTCTGTTATTGCACTAGTGGGCATATATCCCAAGGAGGTCAAAACCAGAAATTTCCCATAGAGATCAAACCATTTATCATTTTTGAAACCAAGTATTCGTGTTGAATGGCTGTACAAATCATGGTCCTTTAATGTAAAGGGATATTATTGTACCATAAAAAATGAAGACCATGTCAAAGTATATGAACAGATGAAATTAAAGCTATGGTCATATGAAAAAATGCTCTAAATCACTATTGATTATAGAGAAATACAAATTAAATCAATTCTGAGGCACCACTTTACACCTAAATTGTAAATGATTAATTGGCTAAATTGATTGGCTAAAATGACAGGAAAAGAATGCTAAATGTTAAGAGGAGATAAAAAAACTGGGACACATTTAATGAATTTTGGTATAAAGTTGTGAGCTGATCCAACCATTCTGGAGAGCAATTTGGAACTATGCACAAACTATGCAACAACTGAGTAAGTTATGATATATGCAAGTAATGGGAGTTATTATTGTTCTATAAAAAATGATGAACAAGCTGATTTTAGAAAGACCTGGGAGGATTTGCACAAACTAATGACAAGTGAAACAAGCAGAACCAGGAATACATTCTACACAGTACAGCAAGAATGTGCACTGATCAACTATGAAAGACTTGGTTCTCAGCAGTTCAGTGATCCAACACAATTCCAATAAACTTGATAGAAAATGCTGTCTGCATCCAGAGAACTATGGAGACAATGTAAATCAATGCATGTTATATTCAGTTTCTCCTCTCTTTTTCTTCTGTTTTTTCCTCTCGTGATTTTCCTCTTCTGATTTTCTTCCCCAACATGCTTCATAAGGAAAGGTTTTTAAAAAATGGATGTACGTGTATAACCAGAAAAAATTAAAAAATAAAAGAAATGAAGATCATGAAGAATTTAATAGAAACATGGGAAAGCTTGTACAAACTGATACTGGGTGATGAAAAAAGAACAAGGAGAATGGTAAACATAATGATCACAAGAATGCCAATGAAAATACTGAAGATAAGTTCTGCTCACATGAAAGGCAATGCTCAATACTGGCCCAGAGCACAGAAGATCAAACGTTATCTTCCTCTGAGTAAAGAAGTGGGAAGAATCACTGTCTAATCACACCAAAGATAGAGAATGTTGCATATGTTGTCATATGTGGCTGTTGATTTTATTTAACTTTTTCTTTGTTATAGAGGGAAGCTGGAGATTAGGAAACCAACAAAAGGCATTAATAAAATAAAAATCAGCTGACATAAAATTAGTTTTTCTTTTATAAAGAGCAAAGGGACAGATAGGAATATGACTTTGTGGATTGTATATTGGTAAGCACTGCTTCCCTCTCATGGAAAATTTTGCCCAGATCAGAAGGAATGGGTGCCAGATGGAGATACAAAGTACCAGAGGAGATTCTGAGCCAAGGTAAAGACCTGGGTCAAGCTGGGATCAGGAAAATTGAAGCTGAGATGTAACAGTACAAAAAGTCATGAGGAAGAGCATCCTTAGTCTGTTGTCTCGACTGGTATTTGCGAGTCCTTCCGCCTGTGCAGGTCCAAGGGAACTGACAAGTCAAACTTCAAGAATTTTAGTTTTCCTTGTAGGTTCCTCAAATTAGAACTATAAAGAGAACTTTTAAGTCTCTGGAAAAGCCATGGAAAAGCCGATCTTTACTAGAGGGACATACTATTTAACTACTTAAGCCATCTCAGATTCTTCTCCCTGGGGGAAATGGCCCCACCCAAGGTAGGACTTATAATTGTATAGGTCCCAGGGGAACTCAAAGGTCTGCTGGAAAGTAAAGAGGAACTATTTTGTTTATGGGCTCAAGTGTTGAGTCCTAGAGATTACCTTTTTGATTAAATATAAAAAATTCTATTAGTTAAGATCATATTAGTCTGAGCGGTTTTATTTGAATGAGATCTTTTCCTTTTCAAGGAGTTCTAGACACATAAGCCAAAGTCTGCCATTCCCCAAGGAAACTCTGGCTTGGGGTATACTGGGAGTTTTAATGTAGGTCTGCTACTCTTTGATTGTGCTGTTCTATTTTCATGGGAATATAGTACACATTAGTGAGACTGCAAAGTGCTTCACAAATAGAAATGCATAAATGAGAACTATAAACCTGATGGCAAAAAGGTACTTCACTTCTGTCCCCGGCACCCTCTTTCATAACTCACCATCGATCTTCTCCCGTTAACACGTCATACAGAAGAACGGCATTTGCTGAAATGTCTTGGTATGTTCTGTTGGTCTATTCCATCCTCTTCTGTCTATAGTGAGAGATTCTAGGAGAGAGTGTCAAGAAAGTTTGATAGAATCACTTCTGTCTGGTTGAGCATACAACAGATGTTTACAAAGTTATTCTAAAATTCTTAGCTAAGGGAAGGATGATTTCCTTCATGCAGATCCATGGGATTTGGGGTTATTACTTTGCTAGATTATTTTTCATTTGAGTCAAGATATCTTGGGCCACGGGGGAAAGAGTCCAGTAATTAAGGGGACTTCCTGAGGGCACACCTACTTGTAGGACCTCCACTCATCAATCCCTAAGTATTTGGAAGGCAGCTTGGGCCTAGGGACTGAGTCTGTGTAATCCCAGCTCTGCAGTTTAGTGCCATGTGACCTTGGAAAGGTTTTATACCTTTCTCTAACCCTTGATTCCTCATTTGTAAAATGAAAAGCTTCCTCTGTAAGGTCTTTTTCTCAATCTGATCCCTCTCTAAGGTGGTCTCTGATTCTCAATCTCAGATCCCTAAAATGTTCTGATTCTCAATCTGATCCCTCTCTAAGGTGGTCTCTGATTCTCAATCTCAGATCCCTAAAATGTTCTGATTCTCAATCTGATCCCTCTCTAAGGTCTCTCTGATTCTCAATCTCTGATCCCTCTCTAAGGTGGTCTCTGATTCAATACGATTCCTCTTGGATCTCCTCTCTCATTCTCTTGATTCCTCTCTAGGTCTCCTCTGACTCAAATCTGATCCCTCACATGTCCTCTGACTCTCAATATGATTCCTCTCTGAGGTTCCCTCTGATTCTCAATTTCTGTTCCTTAAAATGTCCTCTTAATTCTCAGATCCTTCTCAAAGTCTCCTCTGAGTCTCAATCTCTGATCCCTTTCTAAAATCTCCTCTTGACTCTCAAACTCTGATCCCTCTTTAATTCAGTCTGTGGTTCCTAAGATCTAATTCCTAAGATTTCCTAAGAAATTCTCAATTTCTGATCCCTAACATGACCTCTGATTCTCAATTTCTGATCCCTAACATGACCTCTGATTCTGAATCTTTGATCCCTAAGGTGTTCTCTGATTCATTTTGATCCCTTTCTAAAATCTCTTCTGATTCTCAATCTCTGATCCCTCTCTAAGGTCTTTTAATTCTCAATTTCTGATCCCTAACATGGCCTCTCTCAGTCTCTGATCCTTTTCTAAAATCTCTTCTGATTCTCAATCTCTGATCCCTCTCTAAGGTCTCCTGGGATTCAATCTCTGATCCCTTTCTAAGGTCTTTTAATTCTCAATTTCTGATCCCTAACATGACCTCTGATTCTCTCAGTCTCTGATCCTTTTCTAAAATCTCTTCTGATTCTCAATCTCTGATCCCTCTAAGGTGCTCATTCTCTGATCCTCGAAGTTATTAAGTATCTACACTAGGTTAAACGTTGTGTTAGGGTTGGACATAATAAGTCGAGAGTCGGGATAGTTAAAAAAAGAAAAGAAAACTCTCCCTGCCCTTAGGGAGCTTCTCTTCCATGGGGAGAAAGGAAACTGAAGGCCTCCCCCAGGAAATCCTCTCTTAGGGGATCGGGGCTCTAGAAGTCACGGATTCCAGCGTCCCATTTTCCAGATGAGCCGCAGCAAGGTGACCTAGCTTTCCCCAAGTCCCCGGCCCGAGCTGGTTGGGCCAGTCAAGTCTCGGGCCATCAGAGTGCTTGCCGAGTTCAGGTTTTAGGTGGGCCCGAGTCCTTCCCCGCCGGGCCACCGCCCCTCTCTTCCCTCCCCAAGCCCAGGACATGGCCAGCTCTCCCTGCCCCCAGTCCGGTAGGGGCTCGGAAGTCTACCAGCAGTAGTGTAGTAGTGGGTTGTGCCCCCGGCACCTTGAAAAGCTGGGGGGCGTGCGGCCGGGCCCTTCCGACACCCTCCTCAGACCCGCTCGCCCGGCCCTAACCGACTTTGGCGTTCTCCACCAAGATTCGTTGACCGGTCGTAACGAATCCACCAACTGCCGGCTTCGAAGCGGACCCGAATCGCCGGCTTGCCTGACCGCTGCCATGGCAACTGGCCCAAATCCACTGGCGAGAAAGAGGGGAGCTAAGGGCAGGGGGGAACTTCGGGATGGCCGGACCCTCGGGCTCCCTCCCCCGCCTGGCGGCGGGGCCGGCCTCCTCCGCCCGGCTCCGTGCCAAGCGGCCGGGCGGACCCCCGCCCCTCCGGCCCAAGGAGAGCCTCGGGGTGGGCGGGAGGGCCAGGGAGCGCAGCCACCTGCTCGCAGCCGGCTCTCGGGCCGTGGCCGTGGGTGGCGCCGCGCCAAGGACAGGCACACGGAGCTCCCCTTCAACGGCCCCGGTCCGCCGCCTGCGCCGCCGCGTTTGCAACTGGCCGTTCGACCCGCAGCTCGCTCTCCTAGCCCCCGAATACCTGACGGGAGGTCGAGGCGCGGGAGATAGACGTTAGCGTCGCCCAATGGCGAGCCAGATTCGCTGGAGGATGCGCCAATCGGGGCTGGTTGCTGGGCGTCTCCCTCCCCGCCCGGCCAATGGGAAAATTCGTGCTCCGCCGGGCTGGGGGCTCGGAGAAGGGCCTGGGGAGGCCGGGCGGAGGAGGAGGAGGAGGAGTAGAAGGAGGAGGAGGAAGAGGAGGAGGAGCAGGAGGAGCGGGAGCTGGAGCAGCAGCAGCAGCAGCGGCAGGAGGACTGCGTCGTTTTGTTGTCTGCGCCTGGCGTTCCTGCAGCTCGGGCAGCGCGGGGCCGGGGAGTCCCGGGTTCGGGACCCGGGGACCCGGGGACGCCACCGCCCGCGGCCAGGACCCGATCTCGCGGTCCCGATGGAAAGTTTGATGAATGGGGCGAGCTAAGCCGGCCCGTGCCGCGGCCCCCCGTCCCTGGCCCCGGGAGCCGGCTCGGACAGCCCCCGAAAGCCGGGGGGACCCTCCTCGGGATCGCGGCCGCAGCCGCGGGGCCCTGGCCGCGGCGTCCAACTTTTAGACGGGAAGGACTGCTTGGGGGCCGGGCCCGGATCCGCTCCGAAGACGAGCGCACTTGATTCTTTTTTTTTTTTTTTTTTTTTTTGCATTCCCCGGGAGAGGGCAAAGGTGGAGGGCGGGCCGGGGCGGCCGGCGGGGGGCAGGCGTGGCGGCTCGGGCGCTGAAGAACGGCTCTGCTGGCGCCCAGGGGCGTGCGGAGGAGGCGGTAAACACGCCCGCACCCGCACTCCGGCTCGGACTCCCGCGTCCTCCCGCGCACCCAGCGCCGGGCCAGCCTTCGGCGAGAGCTGCTCAATAATAAAGCCCGGAGGGACGGAGCGCGCCGGGGCTGCGCGGAGCAGGTAATCGCGGCGCCCGCAGGCGGGCTGGGAAGCCCCCGTCCTGCTCCCCGCCCTGCCCATCCTCCCCGGAGGGTGCCGGCCGGCCGGCAGGCTGAGGCTGGCGGGGGGGGGGGTGCCCTTTGTGGAAGGAGGGCGGGCCGGAGGGAGACTGCGCTTGGAGAGGGGGCGCCCCGCGAGTGGGGGACACGGGAACCGGGAGGGGCGGGCGGAGGGCCGGGGCGGGAGGGATGCTGGCGGCAGAGTTGCGGGAGGTGGGGGCGGGGGATTCTCCTGCTTCGTGTTGCTGCTACGCGGGGCGGGGAAGCGCCTGGGGAGCCGGGGAGCATCGGGCATTCGCTGGGGGCAGCGGCGGTGGCGGCGGGGACGCTGACTGCCCTGGCCGAGGGGAGAGGGCGTCTCGGCAGCTGCGGCGCCAGGGCTGCCCGCGAGCCGGCTTTTCCTTTGTCTTGCCAGGGTGACGGCGGGGGGCTTCCAGATGCCCGGTCCCCGAGGGAGCGGGCGCGAGGCTGGGGGGGGGGGGGCGGTGGCGAGCTCGGGCTCCTCCGGGCTCCTCCTCCTCCCCTCCTTCTCTGGCTGGGAAAATCTCCCGGCCTCCGGCGCCCGACATTGGCCGCTAATCCGGCGGCCGGCCGCCGGGAGGGAGGTGGAGGAGAGGCGAGGAAGGTGGAGGCGAGCGAGGGAGGAGGGAGCTCGCGCCCGCCGAGGGGGGGGCAGAGTTGGCGGCTTCCCCGCCGGCCGGAGGCAGCGGCCCGGTTCCGCAGCGGCCCCGAGGGCAGCGCAAGTTTCCGGGCTCCGCGCTCCCCCTCCCTCCCCTGGGGGTACCCGGGCGCTCCCGCCGGGCCCCTCCCCCCGCCGCCCCCTCCCCCGTTGTTTACTTGAAGCGCACTTGACTGGCACGTGTGCTCAGGTCCTTTCCTTCTGGACCGCGGGAGAGACAACGGCAATTAGCGGCTCGCCCGAGCGGGCGGTTAATTGCATCCCCCCCCCTTCCCCTGGGCGCTCTCCACACAAATCCCCGAACTTTTGGAGCCTGATTCTCGCCTCTCTCTCCGCCCCGGGCACCCCGCTCTCGCCCCCCTCCCCCCCCCGCGGCTCCGATGCTGCAGTCTGCATTCGGAGGATCGCCAGGCTGCAAACTTTGATGGAGGAAATGGAAGTTCCCGGGAATGGAGAGAACCTCCAAAGACTCGGGATTTCGGGGTCCCGGGAAGCTGGGGGAGATGCCGGGGTGGGCGGGTGAGCTCGGCGGGAGGTGACTGGGGGGGGGGGGAGAGAACGGTGATGGCTTTTCTTTCCTGCTAAAGCCGGCCTTCCTCCTCCTGGTGATGACTTCCAGAAAGCCCGGATTTTATGGAAATGAGTGGGAGAAAGGAGCTTGCCGGGAAAGTGGGCAGGATGGCTCGCTGGGACCCACGAGCTAGCCAGGGAAATGATAGGTCCCGGAAGCAGCTTCGAAGATGCTAAATAGCTTCGCTTTGAGCCACTCTGGGTGAGGGAAGGGTGAGCATTAGGGGAAAAAAGAAATAAAAAATGAAAACAATATCATTGGCTTGGCTTTGCTGACATTGGGCCCTGGCCCTGCCCTCGCCTGTTGGGGGGGTGACCTTGTCCCCGCCCTCTCGGGATCTCAGGTGTCTCACCTGTAAAGTGGGAGATGGCATTGCATCATGGGAGCCCAGGCTCCGGGCCAGGCCTGCTCTGATCCAGGGAAACCCATTTCTGTTGTCTGGCCACCGAGGAATGTGTGTGTGGGTGAGGCTGGGGCCCGGAGGAATTCAGGACCCACATTGTCCGGAAGCCCCGGCCTCCCATCGCCGGCCTCCCTTTTCCTGAACTCCTTTCAGGGGCAGTGTGGGTTTCCGAGGGGGATTCTGTAGTTTGCAGCAGCTGACAACAAGCTGCTTTTTTCTTCCTTTGTCTGGAGTTTTCTTCTCTTTGCTCAATAAACCTGTATTATCAATACTTCCGAGAGTGGCCGTTCCCTGGGGAGGACGCTCCCTTGCCAAGCATCCATTGACCGGAACGGCCAATCCGAGCTGATGCTCCCATTGTGGTCAGACCTCTGGGCCTCCATCGCAGGGAGGAAGGCCAGGGCCTCCTGACCTCACGGTTCAAGTGAGATGCTGATGGAACCAAGATCCTATCTTGGATCCCCCATCTGGAGTTGGAAGGGAGCTCAGAAGCAATGGAATCCCAGCCTTGCCATCCACAGAGGAGGAAACTGAGGCTCATAAAAGTCAAATGGCTTATCCAAGGTCACCCACATTGTATATTTTAGGAACTGGATATGGTCCCCAGGTCCAGTGACTCCAGAGCTAGGGCTCATTGCCAATTATTATCATTCCAGTGCTCAATTAGGAGCACCAAACATAGACTGATTTAATAACAGTAACAGCTAGCATTTATGTAGCACCTACTGTATGCAAGGGATTGTGCTAAGTAAGCACTGGGAGGTGGGTGCTATTATTCTCCCCATTTTAGAGATGAGGAAGCTGAATCCAGATAGAGGTTGAATGACTTGGCTAAAATCACACAGCTAGTCAGTGTCTATGGCAGATTTTTTTTTTTTTTTTTTTTTTTTTTTTTGTCATTGTTGGCAGGGCAGTTGGGGAATATTAAGTATCTGAGGTCGGATTCGAACTCAACTCCTCCTGACTTAAGGGTTGATACTTTATCCACGGCACCATCTAGCTGCCCCTCAAAGGCAGAATCTGAACTTGGGTTTTCCCACCTGTTGGTCCACTACTGTATCCATTGTACTGCCAGGCCGCCTCCCGATTCAGTTCAGTTCAAATTCAGAGCCTCATATGTGCTGATGGGCACTAGGGCGAAAGATCACTATACCAAATATTTAAAAACACAACAATGCAAAGTGACCATTCACAGGGAGTGGATTGGGAAAGGGCGACGCAGGGGGGCTGGACGTTGTTCAGTGAACTATGACCTCTTCTTATGGGAGGTGAGTTCTAAAGAACTGACTAAAGAAAGGAGGAGAGGAAGACTATTCTAGGCAGAGGGAAGGATGTGAGGCAGAGCAAGAGGGGTTAATGAATGTTTTCAGAGACCAGGATGTGGTTTGCCTTGGCTGCTGCACAGAGTACCTGGGGTGGAAATAAGGGGGAGGCTAGTGGGAAGGGCCTTGAATGCCTGGAAAATATTTGAATTTTTCTTCCTAGGTTATTGAGACCCCGTAAGAGACTGAACAGAGCGTGACTTAAATAGACCTTTGCTGAACAACAATTATTCTGCTGGTGTGTGTGTGTGTGTGTGTGTGTGTGTGTGTGTGTGTGTGTGTGTGTGTGTGTGTGAAAGATGGATGAGGTGCAGATGGGGCAAGGTTTGTTAGGAAGGGCCCGCAATGGTTCCGGTGGCTGGTAGGGAGAGCAGTGCCGGTGCGTGCCAGTGAGAGGGGAGGGGGAAGATGGCAGAAGTGAAAAGAGCTTGGAGCGCCCGCTTACACCTGGTCAGGAGCCCACACTCCTCAAAGGCCTGGTGCAAAGATCAAAGCTATTAAGTGCTTTGCAAACTCTAGCCATGAACCAATTTTAACTAGCAATTAACCAATACAGTATTTTAATGATCATATTCTTATTGTAATCAGTTATTTATCAAAATATAGAATACAGAAATAATAAACCTGTTTACTATGTAATGAACTAAATAATCGTTTCATGGGCTGGAACACTGGACTCAGGACGAAGTAGCTAAAACAGCCAACCCCATCCTCGGCTGCTTTGAGAGGTAACTTCCAGAAATCAGGAATGACGCTTCCCTGGCTTCCTGGGTCCTGCCCCCTAAAATTCTAGGGCCTTCCTTCTGTCTGTTTATCCTGTCTATATCTTGCCTGTAGTCTCCTCCATTAAACTGGAAGCTCCTTGAGGTCAGGGGGCTGGTTTCTTTTTTGCTTTTCTTTGTATCCCTGGAGGGAAATACAGCTCCTGACACGGCATTTCCTGACCTCACTTGGGGTTTTCTTGGCCAAGATACTGGAGTAGTTTGCCATTTCCTTCAGCTCATTTTATAGATGAGGAAACTGAGGCAGACAGTTGAAGTGATTTGCCTAGAGTCACACAGCCGAGGCCAGCTGTCTGAGGCCAGATTTGAAGTCAGATCTTCCCCAGTGCTCTGACCATTGCACCACCTAGTTGCCCTAACACATAGTAGGTGCCTAATAAATGCTAGTTGTCTGCTCTGCTTTGGTCAGACCATGTCTGGAGTATTTGTCCAGTCCTGGGCATCATCGTTAAGAAGGTTATTGATCAACTAGAGTGGTAATCTGCTCCATGAGACCTAGTTAAAGGAACAGGGAGGGTTTCTAGCGGAGAAGAGGAGACTGGGGGGAGAAGAAAGCATGGTGGATGACTCTGTGCATCTGACGGCCATGGAGAAGCGGCGTCAGCCTTGTCTCTTCTCCCCCAGAGAAACCAAGGATGGGAGTTGTAAGTGAGGAGTTTAGGTTGATGTCAGGGAGATGTCTTGTGAGATGTCCAGATGTAGGTCAGGCACCCAGTGGGCCTTCGGGTAGCGCCCCTAATTACTTGTTGAGTCTCCAGTGGGGGAGGGAGATGCTCTTTCTGGATGGCTGCTGACAGTGCTTCTGAACCCTAAAAGGCCGTGTCATTTGAGGGGGATGATAGCGTCAAGGATAAAATTCAAATTCCTCTTCCAGCTGACATAATGGCTTCCACCAGGGCCAGAAAGATTGGAGCAGGAGCCAATGTAGGTCAGCCCCATCCATGCCCCGGTGGCTGGTCTTCTGGAGTTGTCAGGGCCCACACGGTTCATCTCTGGTGACCAGCTGCCTTGGGCTGACGTTAGCTAAGCTGCTTCTCAGACAGTTGACAGATGGGGCTACCCTGGAAGATTTACCAGGGCCCATGGCCCTCCCCTAAAAAACCCCAGGATCACCTTTGGGCAATGGGGTAGGGCTGAGGAGATGTCTGTCAGCAAATAGTTGCGGGGAATGGCCTATGAGATTCAGAGCTGGGAACTGGACTGGCTGGGGGGAAGATCTAGGAGAAGGACAATTTGGTGGGATCTTAAGCTACAAAAAGGGAGAAATGTTCAATAAGCCTTAAAAGCCGGGAGAGAGCTGGGTTGTGAAAGGCTTCAAAAGCTCGATGGAGTGGTTTATATTTTATTTTAGAGGCAATGGGGAACCAGAGGAATTGATTGAGTGACAAGGTCAGATCTGTGTTTAAGGAAAATAATGTTGGCAGTTGTGTGGAAATTACAAAGGGATATATTTAAGCTCGATGTCAGAAGAAACAATTTATGCTGCTCCCACATGGATTGGGCTGTCTCAGGAAGGAATAATAATAATAGCAGCCAGGGTTTGTATGGCAGGTAGATGGCATGGTGGATAGACCTCTGGGTCTGCAGTCAGGAAGTTTATTGTTAAGCTTCTGACTCTTCACAACAACATTTGTTTTTTTTTTTTTTTTTTTTTTTTTTTTTTTTTTTTTTTTTTTTGTTTGTTTGTTTTTTGGCAAAGATACTGGAATGATTTGCCATTTCCTTCATTTTACAGATGAGTAAGTGAGGCAGACAGGTGTAAGTGACTAGTCCAGGGTCCCACAGCCAGTAGGTATCCGAGACTGGATTTGAGCTCAGGAAGATGAGTATTCCTGATTTCAAGCCTATTGCTCTCTCCACTGCGCCACCAACGGAGTTAAAATCTGGCCTTTTCCTAGTTGCATGATCCTGGGTTAGGCACTTAATCTGTGCCTTAATCCACTAAGAAGGAAATGGAAAACCAGTCCAAATTCTTTATCAAGAAAACCCCAAATGAGGTCATGGAGAGTCCTATAAACTGGCCAATAATAGGATTTCATAGAGAATTTTAAGGTTTGCAAAGCACTTATAAATGAAACATTCTCTCATTTGATCTTTGGAACGACCCTGGAAGGAGCTGTCTTTATTGTTCCTATTTGCAAATGAGAAAATGTGGACTGTGCTAAGTGAAATGAGCAGAACCTGTATACACGGCAACAACAAAACTAGGGCTAAATCGCCTCGTTGTTGAAAATAGCCATTGTACCATCTTGCTGTTGCTGTGTACAATGTTCTCTTGGTTCTACTCACTTCACTCAGCATCAGTTCCTGTCAGTCTCTCCAGGCCTCTCTGAAATCTTCCTGCTGATCGTTTCTTACAGAACAATCATATCTATAACCTTCCTATACCACCAAATTTCAGCCATTCCCTAGCTGATGGACATCCCCTCAGTTTCCAGTTTCTGGCCACTACACAAAGAGCTGCCACAAACATTCTTGCACATGTGGATCCCTTTCCCTCTTTTGTATCTCTTTGGGATATAAGCACAGTAGTAACACTGCTGGGTCAAAGGGGATGCACAGTTTGATAACTTTTTGAGCATAGTTCCAGATTGCTCTCCAGAATGGCTGGATCCATTCACAACTCCACCAACTATGTATCAGTGCTCCCATTTTCCCACATCTCCTCCAGCATTTGTCATTATTTTTTCCTATCATCTTGGCCAATCTGAGAGGTATCAGTATCTTACTAGAGTTTCTTAAACAGAGGCTACAGGGGGTATTTCAAAAAGGGGACTTATTTGTGGGCTGGCCCAGCCCTGAGGTCCTTTCATCTCTAAAACTCCATGCTTTTGTGATTATCTTTTTTCCCCCCTGAGGCAATAAGGGTCAAGTGACTTGCCCAGGGTCACACATCCAGGAAGTGTTAAGTGTCTGAGGCTAGATTTGAACTCAGGTCCTCCTGACTTTAGGGCTGGGGCTCTATCCACCCAGCTGCCCCCACACCTTTGTGATTATCAAGGAAAATTCCAGAATTTTTCTCTCGCTCACTATATTTTACAAAAGAGAACAAAGACCAGGGGACCCCACACTATTGATCTTTGTAATGTCTGCTGGTCTGGGTGTTTCACAGCCTGTGTCCCAAGACAGGCTAAGAAAGCAGCACTTCTTTGTTGTTCATGTAAATACTGGGCAGATCTAAGCCTTGGGCACCATATTTCATTTGGGGATGGTGAAGGGCACACAAAAGGGCCGAATAAATCTTGATCACTGACACCGGACTGACCAAGGCCTCTACATGGAGTCAGCTTGTAGCAGGCAAGCGGGGCTCTTTTTCTCCCCATCGAGCATCTCCCCCAGTTGCCATCTCATTCTGTGACCATCATTTCCCTGCCCCAAGTAGACAGGTTTTGTTTCACTCTGAGAAATCCTCATCTAGCCTCCAACAATGAAGCGGCCCTTCTCATTGCCGTTGTCCTTCACATCCACATCTTTTCTAGCAGATTGTAACTTCGAACATCGCCTCTTGAAATCTTCAATTTCTCCTTCTTTCTTGGCTTTTTTTTTCTTTTACTGATTTCAAACAGACTTAAATCTCTTCCATCCTTTTACAAAAATAATATTTTATTTATTTTCCCCTAATTGCATGCAAAACATTTTTTAACAATATTAAAAAAAAAGAAAAAGAGTTCCAAATTCTCTCTCCTTTTTTCTCCCTTTTCCCTTCCCTGAGACGGTAAGCAATTTGATCTGGGTTATACATGAGCAGTCATGCAAAACAGATTTCCATATTAGTCATTTTGTGAAAGAAAATGCAGATTAAAAAAGTCATGAAAAATAAGGTGAGAAATGGTACTTACTCTCCCATCGACATTCAGATTCCATCAGTTCTTTCTCTGGAGGCAGAGAGCATTTTTCATCAGGAATCATTGTAGCGCTCCGTCTCCTCCGTTCCTACCATTTTATTAGGCCCTGCCATCCCCTCAAGCTTTGGCCTATGGCTCTCTCTTCCCTTTCCTGGCTAAATTGTTAGGGAAGCTGTCTACCCGTGCAGCGTACATTTGCTGTCCTCGAACCCACAACCCAAACTTACGTTTTCAGCTTCATCATTCCAATGGATTCTCTTTCCAAAGTTACTGATGGTCTCCGAGTGACCAGAGAGAATGCTCTTTGCCCAGCGCCTGTCCTTCCGGACCCCCTGCTGCCTTTGGCCTGGATGCCTCCCCTGGAGCCTCTCTGGGATTTTAATACCCTTCCTCTTTCCTGGCTCTCTTCCTACCTGACAGATCATTTCTCTTTACTTCTCTTTGCTGGCTCATCATACAGATCAAATTGCCTAACTGGGGGGCAGGGGTTCCCAAGCTCGGGTTTGGGATCCTTTTATCTCTTTCCAAGGGCTTCATTATCACCCAGCTCTTCAGCAGTAGCTAGGGGTCGGGAAGATCTGGAGTCAGGAAGAGTCACCCAATCTGGCCTTACTGGCTGAGTGATCCTGGGCAAGTCACTGTGCATCAGTTTCCTCATCTGTAAAATAGGCTGGAGAAGGAAACCATTTGCTTTCCAAACAAACCCCAAATGTGGTCACAGACAGACTTGAAAGAAAAACAACTAAACAACAGCAAAACCTTCTCTCTCTCCTTAGAGAGTTTGTCCAGCATAACAGTCACTCACCCGACTCTCCAAACTACTTATCCTGCGGACGTCTTCAACTCAACCTGTCCCAAATTGAACCCAATCTATTCCTCATCCTCCAAACTTTCTTCTTCCTGCCTTTCCTGGTCCTGTTGAAAGTATCACCGTGCTTGTGGCGCCATTATTATCCTTGAACCGTTTCTCTCCCTCACCCCACATTGCCAGTCCGTTGCCAAATCTCGTTTCTTTCTGACTCTTTACCCACATCTGACGTTTTACTAAATCAACTGTTATGGTTGAGTCATTTTTCAGTCTTGTCCTGCTCTTGCTGACCCCATTTGGGGCTTTCTTGGCAAAGGTGCCGTAGTGGTTTGCCGTTTCCTCCTCCGGTTCATTTTAGGAAACTGAGGCAAACAGGGTTAAATGACTTGCTCAGGATCACGCAGCTAATAAGGGTTTGAGGCTGGCTACAAACTCAAATCTTCCTTATTTCAGGCCTGACCCTCTAGCCACTGTGCCATAGTTGCCCCATTCACATGACTACCTTTCAGCTAAATTATTGGTTTCTCTGCCTCAGATCTCTTAACATCATGTAATAGTTTTGGCTAGGATTTATACAGTGTTTTTAAGGTTTACAAAGTGCTCTACAACTTTTATCTCATTTGATTCCCACTACAACTTTGGCAGGTGGGTGCTATTATTTTACAGATAAGGAAACTGAGGCAGAAAGAGGGGAAGTTAATCGCTCAGGGTCACACAGCTAGTATGTGTCCCATGCTGGATCTGAAGCCAGGTTTCTAATTCCCATGTTGTATGCCCTATGATCTAGCCTTCACTCTTGCCAAAAGGCTTTGCCTCAATGGATCCTTGTTCCTTCTAGTATACAACAGAAACTGCTTAGCTTAAAGCCCTACACACCCTGGTCCTATCCCATCTTTCCAGGCCCTTCCCGCACTCTGGGGTCCAGCCAGACCATCTCCATTCTGCACATAAAACTCACTGCTCCTGTCTCTGTGCCTGATTTTCCCAGGAGCCGGGAATGGGCTCACTCCTCCCGTCCAGCTCCCAGAATCCCTCTTTTCCTGCCAGCCCCAGCTCAGACTCTTCCTGAGACCAATCTTCCCTGTGGACACTAAGTGTCTTCCCTCCCAAGTGAACTTATATTTGATTACTTTCTATTTATATTTCTTTTCTTTATAGTTATCTATATTATTATCTCCTTCAAATGTAGGATTCAAGTAGTGATTAAAAAAAAAAAATCATTGCCCTTGTATACCAAGTAGGTGCTTAAGAAAAGCTTTAAAAACTTGACAAGCATTTATTAAGTACCTATTGTGTACTGAGCTTTGTGCTAGGGCGCTAGGGATGCATAGGCCCAACCCAAACAAGTCTCTATAGCCAAGAAGCTTGTATCCTGCTGGGAGGACACAACATGTTCACAGATAAGTAAAAACAGAGGAAATCTAGAGTCATTTTAAGGAGGAGAGAGCACTAAGGATTGTGGATCTTAGGACTAGACATAGAAGAGATGACAAACTGAACCTTGAAATTGGAATTTCAAGGGACAGAATTGAGAAGGGAAAGCATTGAGATTATGTGAGTCCTCCTGAGGTGAGGAGAAGATGAAATGTCACAGGGGAAGAGAAAGCAGGTGAATTGGTCGGGAATATACTGTATGAGTGTATGAAATCTGCCCAGAAAGATAGATGGTTTGGAGCTAGGATATGAGTCCAGACAAAAAGGTGCTTAAAATGGCGAATAGAGAAGTGTGTGTTTGATCCTGAGTAGTAAGGAGCCACTGCAGCTTCTTGAGCAAAGGAGTGACATCATTGGGTCTGGGTGTTAAGGAATCACTTTGGTAGCTGTGTGAAGGATTAGAGAGATGGAGAGCTACCAAAACAATGAAAAGAGTTGCTTTTTTTCTTAAGAGGCTTATGAATGTATCCAGTTACAAGGGAGATCTTGATTATGAGGAGGTGCTGTCGTTATTGATACACATGCCAAGTCTACCATGCCTAGGCTTGGAGTCAGGAAGACCTGAATTCAAATCCCACCCTATCATTGCAAAGCTGAGCAAATCATTTAATACCACCAGCAGCAGCTAACATGGATTTCTCTGAAAACTGTGCACAATGCTCACAAATATTATCTCATTTGCTCCTCACAACAATCCCGGAGGTAGGGATTGCTATCATCATTATTGCTATCATCATCCCCATTTTATAGATGAGTAAACTGAGGCAAACAAAGGGAAAATACCTTGCTCAGGGGTCACACAGCTAGGAAGTGTCTGAAGCTGAATTTGAACTCAGGTCTCCTCACACTGTATCCATTATTACTACATAACTCTAAAAAATCAGGAAATGCTAATTTTGTTAAACATTAGAAAAAAGAGACACTTCTCCCCATCCTTCCCTCATCTTAGTGCCTGCACTTTCGGAAATCTCTTGACAGACCCCAGACTCCCAAGCCAGAGAGACGTCTCACATGTAATTTCACTCCTTTAATAATTTGGTTCGTCACATATTTATTGAGTATCAACTGAGGGAATTTTCAGTTAGCCCCTGGAGTGACAGAGTTGAGACACTAAGGGACACTCCTTAGTCTGACCTGAACCCAAGAATCCTTTCTACTGAGGATTCGAAAGGAACCTTGTAGACTTTTCTTGGAGATCTTCATCAATGGGAATCTGTTCTTCCCCTTCCCTTATTCCCATCCACTGGGGCTATCCCAGGTGTTCTATTTTCACCTGATAAAAACTGGAGAGGGTAGGGTGGAGCAATGGGAGTTGCTCCCATTAAGCAAGTAAGTTTTTTTTTTTTTGTTTTTTTTTAAACTTAACCTAGACAGCTCAGCCTGGGGATAGTGCTGCTGGGAGAGGGAGTGGATTGGCCTTTACTATTTCTGAGGTTGAAGGATAGTTATGGCCGCTTTCTCCCAGGAGTCCCCCCACTATGGGGCAAAGGCCAAATTAGTCCCCCCTAATGCTGCATCCCATGGGATCCTAGAATTTGGGATAGAAAAGAATCTCAGCAGCTGTCTGGTTCATTCATAGCTAAGTGATCCTCCAGCTTCTGCTTGAAGTCCTCAGAAAAGCCAGGGTGGAAGGATTGGGGAGGAGCCCATTTCACCTTGCAACAGCTCTAATTAGATGGAAGTTTTCCTAACATCTGGCCTCAATCTGTCCCTTTGCCCACAGCTTCTACTTTGACCTTTGGGGCCAACGAAAGACGCTTTCATTCCTTTTCTTCATGCTGTTCAGGTGTTGAGTTACATCTAAGTCTTTGTGACCTCAGGGGTCATAACATGTCAAGGCCTTCTATTCCCTATTATCTCCTGTGACATTCTGTCCATCTTTTCCTCTGCCTTCCCCTTCCCCTTTCGCCTTAAATCTTTCTCAACATCAGGCTCTTTTCTAATGAGTCCTGTGTCAGCTTCAGTATTTGATTTTCCAGTGACTAGCCTGAATTAATTTCTTGTAGTATCGACTGATGCTATCCGGGGGACTCTCAGCCATCTCCTCCAGCACCACAATTCAAAAGTGTTGATTTGTCAGCTTTCCTTCTAGTTCAGTTCTCACAGAACATCTCACTACTGGAGAAACAGCCAAAAAAAAAAGAGCTTTGGCTCTGCAGATGTTTGTGGGCAAGATGATGTCTCTGCTTTTTAGTATGCTGTCCAGATTGGCCCTAGCTTTTCTTCCAAGGAGCAAATGTCTTTTAATTTCATGGTTGCAGTCCCTATCTGCAGTGATCTTTAGTCCAAGAATATAAAATGTGACCCTGCTTCTATTTCTTCTTCCTGTATTTTCCAAGAAGGGATGGGGCCAGTTGCCGGGATTTTAGTTTTTTAGCTATTTTTATTTTATTTTTTATTTTTATTTTAGCTATTATATATATGATATATATATATGTATATATATATATATATATATAAAATACAAAAATATTTTATATTTTTATATTTTTACTTTATCTAATTTTTTAATGTTAAAGCTTCAAACAACTTTAACAATCTCCTCTTTCACCCTCATCAAGAGGCTTCTTAATTCCTCTCCATTTTCTGCTGTTAGAGTAGCATCATCTATATGCCAAAGATTATTGATATTTCTCCTGGAGTTCCTAATTCTAGCTTTTGATTCATTCAGCCTGGCATTTTACACAATGTTTTCCACATGGAAATTAAATAAATAAGGTGACAATATATAGCCTCGTTGTACTCCTTTTCTGATAGTAAACCAATTGATGGTTTCATGTTCTAACTGTTCTTGGCCCTCATCTAGGTTCCTCAGTAGGCAAATGAGATCTCTTTGAGGACTTGCCACATTTTGTTGTGATCCACACAGTCAAAGGCTTAGTGTGATCAAGGAAGCCGAAATAGATATTTTTCTGGAATTTCCTTGCTTTCTTCATAATCTGAATATTGGCAATTCGGTCTCTAGTTCCTCTGCCTCTACAAAAAGCAGCCAGCTCTTCTGGGAATTCTTGGTTCACTATATTGCTGGACCCTGGCTTGTAAAATCTTAATCATAACCTTGCTTGTATGTAATATGAACTTAACTGGTAATTTGAACATTTTGAGCCATTGGCTTTCTTTAGGATTGGGACCTAAACTGATCTCTTGCAATCCAGTGGCACTGGAGTTTTCCAGATTTGCTGTGCAACACCTTAACAGCATCATCTTTTGGGGTTTTAAATAGCTCTGGAATTCTGTCACCTCTACTAGCCTTATTGTAGCCCACTTGATGTCATTCTCCAGGAATTCTGGCTCTAGGTCAGTCAGGATACAATTGTGGTTATCAGTGGTGTTGAGATATTTCTTGTACAGTTCTTTGATGAATTCTTGCCTCCTCTTCTTAATCTCGTCGTCTTCTTCTATTAAGTCTACCAATTTTGTCTTTTATCATGAATTTTTGCATTAAGCTCTCTGGTCTTTCTCATTCTGTTGTTTTCTTCGATTTCTTTTCATTGCTCATTTAAGAAAACCTTTTTATATGGCCTTGCTGTTTTTTGGAATTCTGCATTAATTTGATTATATCTTTCCCTTCACTCTCCTTCTTCAGCTGCTTGGAAAGCTTCACCAGGAGCCATACTTTTTTGCTTTTTCATTTTGGGGGGGAATTCTGTTGCTGTTGTTACTGTTGCCTCCAAGACAATAACGTGAATCTCAGTCCATTCTTTAGGTACTCTATCTACTGGATCTAATCCTTTAAATCCCTAGATCACCTCCACTTCTTATTCATAAGGGATAGTATTTAGATCATATGTGTAAGATCTGATGGTTTTCCTTGCTTTCTTTAATGTAAGTTTGAATTTTGCAACAAAAAGCTCCTGATCTGAGCCGCAGCCAGCTGCAGCTCTTGTTTTAACTGACTGTCTAGAGTTTTCCACTTCTGGCTACAAAGTGTATAGAGTATGCAATCAGTATGATTTCTCTAGCAGCTCTGTTCAGAGTCATTTTTTGGGTTGTTGAAAAAGTCTGTTTATTGTGCTCAGTGAATTATCTGGGCAAAACGGCTTTATTTTGGAGCCAAACCTGTCTGTTACTCTAATTATCTTTTGTTTTCCTACTCTGATGAACGTGACACCTTTTTTTTTTTTTTTAATTAGGTGTTGTTCCTAGAACATGTTGTAGGTTTTCATAAAATTGAACAACTTCGGCCTCTTTGGCATCAGTGGTTGGAGAACAGACTTGTATTATTGTGGTGTTGAATGGTTTGCCTTGGATTCGAACAGAAATGCTGTCATTTTTAAGATTATTCTCCAGGACTGCTTTTCTCATCCTTTTATTAATTATAAGGACTATTTCTTTTCTTTTCTTTTCATTTTGTTTCTTTTCTTTTCTGAGGCAATTGGGGTTAAATGACTTGCCCAGGGTCACACAGATAGGAGTTGTTAAGTGTCTGAGACTAGATTTGAACTCAGGTCCTCCTGGCTTCAAGGCTGGTGCTCTATCCACTGTGCCACCTAGCTGCCCCTATTTCATTTCTTCTAAGGGATTTTTGCCTACAGTAGTACATGGAGTGATCTCCTGAATGAAATTCACCTATTCCTATCCATTTATATCCACTAACAATCTTGGCCACACCCAGCTTACCCTGGTTATGTTCCTGGTTCCTGCGTTATTATATTGACTTTTACGGCACTGAGCTTTCCTTTTGTCACCAGGTGCTCCTGCAGTTGAGCTTTCTTTTTCTTTGGCCCAGCTACTTCATTCTTTCTGCCTTATTACTTCCCACCACAGTGTTTTTGTTTTATTTTTCTTTTTTCTTTAAATTTTTTTTCACCCCAGTGTTTTCAACTGATCCACCTATGACATGGGACTGTAAACCCTTCATTCACCATCTTGATTGCTTTCTTCTAGACTAAAGGTGACAAAAGTGGGGCAGCAGGGACCAGATTAAATGTATTTGGAAAAGAGCTAATAAAATTAATCAAAATACAGGAAAACATAGATAACATTACATTAATTTTTTTTGGTTACATTTGAGTTTGAAATTGTTTGTCTTCTTCCTTCCCAACCCTCCACTAGAGAAGGTCAATATTTGATATGGATGTATATGTGGGACTCTACAATATGTAGTTTCACACATCAGTTTTTCCAGAAGTGGATACCTAACGTCATCCTTTATGGGTCCTTTGTAGTTGATTTGAGTATTTATAATGTTCAGAATAACTTAGTTGCTCAGTTATTCTTCAATTTATTATAATATAGATATTATTATATACAATGTTATCTTACTTTTGCTCATTTTACTCTTCTTTATCTCATAGAAAAATTTCCATGTTTTCCTAAAATCAATTTGCTCCTTATTTCTTATAGCACAGTAACACTCTATCACCATCACATGTAATGTGCTGTCGTCTCCAGAAACTGCCGATCGCTCTCTGGGAGGAGATCTGCTTCATTAACTGCCGCCAATTCTGACCTGGTGTAGAGACTCTTTCTCTCTCTCCAGAGAGCTGCCTCAAGTCTGGCCCAGACAATCACACACTACACCTTATTCCGCCATTCCCCAATTGATGAGCATCTCTTCAATTTGCTGTTCTTTGCTACTGCAAAGACAGCTGCTCTGATTATTTTGGTACATTTTCCTTTTTCCTTGAGAAGCAGACCTGACAGTGATATTGCTGGATCAAAGGGTAGAGACAGGTTAATAACTCTTTGGGCATCATTCCAGATTACTTTCCAAAATGGTTGCATCAGTTCACAGTTTTATCAATAGTATATTAGTGTCCCAATTTTTCCACATCCTTTCTAATCTGTCAATTTCTTCTATCATTTTAGCCAATCTGAGAGATGTGAAATGGTATCTCAAAGTCGTTTTAATTTGCATTTCCCTAATCAATAATGATTTAAAACATTTTTTTCCGATAACTATGTATAGTTTTGATTTCTTCATAAAAACTTCATATTCTTTCACCGTTTATCAATTGGGGAATGACTCATATTCTTATAAATTTGACAGTGTTCTCTATATATTTGAAATATGAGATCTTTATCTGAGAAACTGTCTATAAACCCCTCCCCAATTTTCTGCTTTCCTTCTAATCTTGGCTACATTGGCTTTAGTTGTGCAAAACATTAATAATTTAAACAAAATATCTATTTTTATATCTCACAAGGCTCTCTTATTTCTTGCTTATTCATAAATTTATATCTATAAATATCTATAAAATCTTATCTATCTATAAATCTATAAATCTAATAGGCAATATGTTTCATGTTCTTATAATTTACTTAGATAATATTATATTTTAAAAGTAAGTCAGTATGCAGCTCCAGATTAATGCCCCCCTTCCCATTTAAATCTGACCCCAGTGTTCCAGAAAATTTCTGTGCTAAATTGTGACGTGCAGAATGAAATACCACACTTCAAATGAAGTCTGACTAGGATAGAGGGCAGGAGGGACTCTTTATTTCCCTATTTCTGGAAGTGATGCTCCTTTTAAGGTATCCCAAGTTCACATCAGGCTTTTGTTGTTGTTGTTTTGTTGTTGTTGTTGTTGTTGTTTTGTTGTTGTTGTTGTTGTTGTTGTTGTTTTTGTTTTTCCTTGCTGTGACATCACCTGCTGACTCATATTGGATTTAAGGTCCACTGACTTCTCAAGATCTTTTTCAGATCCATTTTGTCTCATCATTATTTACCCCTTTTCTATTTGTGAAGTGATTTTTTTTACTCTAATTCTTTATATTTATTCTGATTGAATATGAACCTATTGGATTCAGCTTGGTGCTCGAGCCTGCCAAGAACATTTTGGATTCTTAAGGATTATTCAGGGTGGTAGCCCAATTCAGCTTTGCATCATCTGCACATTTGAAGATTGGGCCATCTCTGCCTTTTTCCAAGTCAATGATATAAAACGTTAAACAGCACAGGACCAAATACGTATCCCCGGGGAATCTTCTGCCAAGTTGACTTTGAACCATTAATGATGAGGTCACGCAAACACTTCCAAATGTCTAATTGCATTATTGGAAATACACTTCTCCTCATCTTTTCCTTAAGGAGAATAGGGGAGACTTAATCAATGGCTTCCATAAAACCCGAGCAAAAGGATCTGGAGAATTCCCCTGGTTGATCAGTTTAATAACTCTGTCAAACAAGGAAAATAAAGTTAGTCTGGTGTGACTCGTGCTTGCTGAAGCCAGGCTGGCTCTTTGGGGAAAGGGAATTGCTGCTTCCTCTTCGAGATGTCCATCAACCATCTCTTTAATGAACCTCCCTAAAATTTCCCCAGGTGTCAAAGTCAAGCTGACTGGCCTAGGGTTTGCTGATGCCAGTCTCATGAGGACAACATCTTTTCTTGTCCAGTTCTGTAGTACCTTGTTCTTTTCCAATGTCACCGATACTGGAAGCCAACAATGGGGGCTCAAAAATGCCATCCAAGAGTTCTTTAAAGGTCAGTGGATGTAACTCATCAGGGCCAGGGGACTTGAATTCTTTTAGAGCAGCTGGGGCTTACTAAGTTGGAATATCAATCCCTAGTTGGCCATTTTTGATTTGTCATTTCTAATGCAAAGGTCATTCTGCTTGGCAGGGGTGGGGAAAGAAACATAAGAATCAAATAACTTTGTCTTCAAACCGTCACTAAGTGAGCATTTATTTAATTATTTATTTTTATTTATTAATTATTATTAATTATTAAATTTTTATTTATTTTTCCATTTGAAATGACTTTTTAAAAATTATTTTAACTAATTAAAATTTAATTAGTTAAATTAATTAATTAATTTAATTTAAAAATTTTAAATTAATTTTATAATTACAAAAATTTTTTTGACAGTATATATGCATGAGTAATTTTTTTTACATTATCCCTTGTATTCATTTTCCCAAATTTTCCCCTCCCTCCCTCTCCCCTCTCCCCTAGATGACAGGCAATCCTATACATTTTACATGTGTTACAGTATAACTTAGATACAATATATGTGTGTAAATCCAATTTTCTTGTTGCATGTTAAGAATTGGATTCCGAAGGTATAAGTAACCTGGGTAGATAGACAGTAGTGCTAACAATTTACATTCACTTCCCAGTGTTCCTTCTCTGGGTGTGGCTGTTTCTGTCCATCATTGATCAACTGGAAGTGAGTTGGATCTTCTTTATGTTGAAGATATCTAGTGAGCATTTATTAAATGCTACTGTGTGCCAAGCACTGAGGATAAAAAGACAAAAATGAATAAGTTCCTGCCCTCAGTGAACTTAAATTTTATTAGGGGAAATGATATATCCCTGTGCAAGATAAATAGATGAACATTTATTAAGCCCTTAAGATGTGCTAAGGCACTGAGCTAAGTGCTAGAGACAGAGATGTAAGCAGGGGAGTGGTCCTTGGCTTCAGGGAAATTGCATTCTAATGGGGAAAAGATACCAGTTGCCATCCTTCACTTTATTCATCAACTTACACAAAGTGTCAAACCTTTGGAAACTTTATTGGATAGAACCGTGGTTTAAAAAAAACTTTTTAAAACTATTTTTTCTATTATATATGAACAAAACATTTTTATATTTTAAAAATTATTGAGTTTCAAATTTTCTCCCTTTCCTTCTCTTTCCTCTCCTTAAAAAGGCTAGCAATAGGGGCAGCTAAGGCAAAGTGGATAGATTACTAGCCCTGAAATCAGGAGGACCTGAGTTCAAATCTGGTCTCAGACACTTAACATTTCCCAGCTGTGTGACCCTGGGCAAGTCACTTAACCCCAATTGCTTCAGCAAAACAAACAAAAAGGCTATCAATTTGATATATTACACATGTGTAATTATGCAAAACATATCTATTAGTCATGTTATATGCTTCAATCTGCATTCAGACTCCATCAGTTGTTCTTCTGGAGGTGGCTGCCATTTTTCATCCTGGACTCTTTGAAACTGTCTTGGGTCATTGTATTGCTAGAATAGCTAAATAATTCATAGCTGTTACTTGAATAGCAGTCATTATGCATGATATTCTTCTGGCTCTGATCACTTCTCCTTGCATCAGTTCATGTAAATCTTTCAAAGTTTTTCTGAAAAGAAATCATGCTGTAAGAAATTATGAGGTTGATATTGCAAATATGATTTTAAAGCTTATATTTATGTCTGGTACATGATAGAAGTTTTCATTAATTGGGGGAAGGGGCCAATGCCAGTCTGTTTTAAAAATGAATTTCTGTTTTTTCATCTTATAGAGAAGAACCTTATTTCTGGAAATTGATCAACTTTCTGACGGATAGTTTACTTGATGGTCAAGAGAGCAGTAAAATGGGTATTAGCGTAGCTGTATATGACAGAGAAGGCATTGGCTAACTTTTTTTTTTTTTTTTTTGCACTTTGCTGGGATTTGCCCCTGGAACTTAGATAGATCCCTAGGGCTTTTATCAGACTTTATGTCCTAGGCTCGGTGCTGGGATCATAAGGACAAAAATGAAACAGTCCTTGGCCACATTCTCCTGTGGGGCCATAATTTGGACTGAGGAGAATATTAGAAGGAAATCTGAGGAGGAAGGGAGCAATGATACTTAGCAGGGAATCCAAGAAGGCCACATGGGGAGCTTGGTATTCCTGGTAGAGCAAGTCCTCTACCTCCTGATTCAACTTATTTCCATTGTACATTGCTGTCTCAGGCTCTTCTGGAGTCCCACAATGTATAATGACTCCCTGCTGTCTGTTCAGAAAAAGCCTAAACTCCTTGGCATTCAAGGTCTTTCCCAGTCTGGCTTTGAGCCACTTCTCCAAGCCGTAGTTACAGACTACGAAGGCAGCCAGGTGGTTTAGGGGGTAGAGTTCTGGGGCTAGAATCAAGAAGACCTCAGTTCAAGTCTGTCTTTAGATACATGCTAGCTGTGTGACCTTGGGCAAGTGACTTTACCTCTTAATTTTCACATCTGTGGCAAGGGAATACTAATAGCACCTGCCCCCTAGAATCTAATGAGATAATAATAGCAAAAACAAAAACAAACAAACAAAAAAAACATGTAGTAGGAACTATAGAAGAACTAGCCACTATTTTCAACATTATTATGGCTACCTCTCCTTATAGGGGCTATAGAAATGCTAACTCTTCTCATTTTTATTATTATTATGTGGCTACTCCTCCCCATAGGTTCTGTGTTCCAGCCAACCCTCTCCATCACAAAGGATATTCCTTATTTTTCCTGCCTCCATGCCTTTGCCTGTACCAGAGGCAGCGTGGTACAGTGGGAAAGAGCTCTGAGTTACTGGTCTTGGGTTCAAATCCTATCTCCTATACTAATCAATTATCTGTATGACTTCGGAGGAGTTATATAGCTACTTTGGCCGGATTTCTCCTCTAAAAGGTCTGGGTGGGACTCCAGGCCCCTTCCTGTTCTCTATGATTTCAGCCATGTGACAAATTAGCCATGTGGTAACTCTTTGAACCTCAGTTTCTTTCTTCATCTGTAAAAGGAGGGGGGGGTCCTTGATAGCTCCTAAACTTAGGATTTCTTATCATTCTTTACATCCCGTCCCCTTGCCTCATCTTCCACAAAGCCCTTCCTGATGAGTAACCTTTCTGCTTTTGTCTACACTGCTCTTAAAGTGTGTCCTGACATAGTTGTGTCTGTGGCCCAGGGAAACTTTTCAAGGCCTGTGTGGGACGCCCCACCCCACCCCTCCCCCTTGGCTCCTTTCTCTCCGTGGTCCAGGCCTCCATCTTAGATGAATGCTGGTGGGATGTTTGGGTTGCTAAGGTCTGGTCCAGGACTGCGTCCACCCCGGAAATACGTCGAAAGGGTCTCCTTGAAGCCAGTTCGGGTTGGGGAACAGTCTGTGGAAAACCTGCCAGGCTGTGCTACATTCATCACAATGTCTCATGTTTCCTAGCATCAGGCAGCCAATCCATAAGCATTTGTTCATTTTTATTAATAGTAATTATTAATTATCATTATTATAGTAATTATTATTACTGTGGGCCAGGTACTGTGCTACGTGCTATGAATATAAAGACCTAAACAATCCTTTCTCTGAAGTAGCTCACAGTTTAATGAAAGGGTGAGCTTGGCGGTCTCCGTGGATGAGGTTAGCAGGGAGTTTGGGGTGAAGCTTGCTTGGGGCTCTGGGTGAGGTTGGCAAGAGGTGATATTTGAGGTTGGCAAGGGGCAATATTTGAGGTTGGCAAGTGGCAATGTTTGAACTTGGCAGAGGGCTTTGGGTGAGGTTGGCAGGGGGTTTCGGGTGAAATTGGCAGAGGTCTTTGAGGTTGGTAGGGGGCTTTGAGTGAGATTGGCAAGGGGCTTTGAGTGAGATTGGCAAGGGGCTTTGGGTGAGGTTGGCAAGGGGCGATATTTGAGGTTGGCAAGGGGCAATATTTGAGGTTGGCAAGTGGCAATGTTTGAACTTGGCAGAGGGCTTTGGGTGAGGTTGGCAGGGGGGTTTGGGTGAGATTGGCAAGGGGCTTTGAGTGAGATTGGCAAGGGGCTTTGAGTGAGATTGGCAAGGGGCTTTGGGTGAGGTTGGCAGAGGGTTTTGGGTGAGATTGGCAGGTGGCCATGGATGAGGTTAGCATGGGGTTTCGGGTGAAATTGGCAGAGGTCTTTGAGGTTGGTAGGGGGCTTTGAGTGAGATTGGCAAGGGGCTTTGGGTGAGGTTGGCAGAGGGTTTGGGGTGAGATTGGCAGGTGGCCATGGATGAGGTTAGCATGAGGTTTCAGGTGAAGTTGGCAGGGGGCTTTGGGTGAGGTTGGCAGAGGATTTTGGGTGATATTGGCAGGTGGCCATGGATGAGGTTAGCATGAGGCTCCTGGTGAAGCTGGCAAGGAGCTATGGGTGAAGTTGATGGGAGGCCATGGATGAGGTTAGGAGGAAGGAGCTCTTGATGAGGTTGGCGGGGGCTAGGAGTGAAGTTGGCAGGGGGCCGTGAGTGAAGTTAACAGGAGACCATAGGCAAGGTCAGCAGAGGGCCATGGATGAGATTAGATTAATCTGTAGACCTGGAATCTGTAAATTTGTTTAAAATTTTTTTTCATAATTACATTTCAATCTAATTGACTTCCTTTGGAACTCTGATGAAATTGCAGTTCTGGTTTTACAAAATCTGATTATCAATGGATGTGATTATGATGACGATGTTGATGTATAAGAGGGCTGCGGCTTTTGTCAGAGCCTTGGACTGGCTCTTCCCATTGGCAGGTGGTCCAGAGACCTGGAAGAGAGGCAGCTAGAGTGGGTGGAGTCAAAAACCGGGGGTGTTCGGGGAGTTGTGAGAGTGGGGTGAGGTCTGCAAGCGGTCATGCATGAGATTTTTCAAAATAACAATGATAATATTATTCATAATAGCAAAGTTTATAGAATATTAGCTCATCCTCACAATAACTCTGAGAAAGAGATACTCTTGTTATCTGCATTTTACAGATGAGGAAACTGAGGACGAGAGAGGTAGAGTGACTTGCCTGGCATTGCACAACTAGTAATTGTCTGAGGCTGGATTTGAACTCAGGTTTTCCTGATTCCAGCTCTAGGGTTGCAATCACTATATGGGACGAATAGAGGAAACAGAGCTGGATTGGGAGAGGAGGAGCTGGCTGTTCTTTGTGTCCTAAGTGCTTGGCATGATGCCTGGCAACAGGGAGTGCTTGGATGAGGTTGGCAGGGGACTCTGGGTGGGGTTGCAGGAGGTTATGGGTAAGATTAGCTGAGATTGGCAGGAAGTTTGGGGTAAGATTAGCAGGTGGCCATGGATGAGATTAGCATGGGGCTTTGGGTGGGGTTGGGGGCTATGGATGAAAATTGCAGGGGGCTCTGGGTGGGGTTTCAGGAGGTTATGGGTAAGATTAGCTGAGGTTGGCAGGAAGTTTGGGGTAAGATTAGCAGGTGGCCATGGATGAGGTTAGCACGGGGCTTTGGGTGCGGTTGGCAGGGAGCTATGGGTGGGCTTGGCTGACTGATGTGCCTTCATGCCGCCTAGTTGTGAGACTGGGGGCAAGACACAAAACCTTTCTTAGATAATATACATGAAGCACGTTGTAGACCTTAAAATACTGGAGAGATGCCTCTGGTTATGATGAACGGGATGTAATAAACTGTTCATTGATTGCCCAGGGCTTCCGGGCCCAGAAAAAACACGGACATACGTACATGTATACAACACAGTAACACACATGCTTGTACCCACCCCACCCCTGGGCACATGATGCACACAGAAATCAGACTGCCAGAGAATCCTTGGGTTTTGTCCCAATGCCGAGCCGTAGGAGGTCGCTGAGCCATAGGAGGTCCCTGATCCTCCTCCCAAGGATCCTGTCCCTTTCAGGAAAAGAGAAGCAATAGTGTGGGAGGTCTCTGCAGAGGAAAGTCATTGAACATTTATAAAGTACCTACTATGTGCCAGACACCTTGCCCCTCCCCTGCCCTGTCCAACTTGGAAATATTTGGACAAAATCAAACCTAAAGTACACCCGCCACCATTTAGGCCTGCTCTGATGAATCTCTGATGACCACTGACCTTTAGATCGAAGCACCCGTTAACCTTCCTGTGCACTAGCGTGTGTTGTCCAAGGGGAGCATCCCTGGGAAGCCTCCGGTCCAAGTAGCTCCTTGCTCAGCCTCTCCCCAGCTCCTCAGCTCCAGGTACCTCTGCCACAGAGCTGCCTCTGAAACTTTCTTCAGTTCTCGTCTCCTTCCACGTCCTCTTCTATTAAATTGTCAGTTATGTTTCCTGCTTCTCCAGAGTCTTCCCAGTGGCCCACGCCATTCAGAGGGTGGCCTGTGTTGCTTTAGAAAGAGAGGTCATGGGGCAGCTAGGTGGCGCAGTGGATAGAGCACCAGCCCTGAATTCAGGAGGACCCGAGTTCAAATCTGGTCTCAGACACTTAACACTTCCTAGCTATGTGACCCTGGGCAAGTCACTTAACCCCAGCCTCAAAAAAAAAAAAAAAGAAAAAAAGAAAAAAAAAAGAAAAGAAAGAGAGGTTACCAGTTGGGGAGGTAAAATTTACAACATGTTTATTCACTGTGTCTCTGTGAGGATTCCCATGTGCCCCGCTGTGGGCACATAACACACCATTCTTATCCTTGTGTTAAAGTACTAGAGCAATGCACGGGGGAGGGACCATTCGATCCCAGCCACCATTTTGCTCTTTGCTGTGCAATAGCTGGCCTTGGGCACACGACTACTCCATGGCGTGGCTGGGAGTTTCTGCCTCCACTGTAACAGGATGCATGTGCACAAACAGCGAGTGACTTCCTGGAGCCGAGGGGCATGAAAATTGGGCCTTAGAGACTGGGCAAGGAGAGCACTAGGATTTCCCTGCCTATAGGGATGGTAGAAAAGGCTTCCTCAGGCCCTGGGGGGTGGGGTGGGAGAATTAGGGCTTCTCCTGAGAGTGCTCTCGCTGTCAGCTGTGTGGCGGGGTGTTACGCTTTCATACAAGACGTGACTGTCAAGTCATGAGGCTGGGTGTTGAACACACAGGGTCTCCTGTTGTATAAGGATGTGGCGAGGGCTGACGTGGTGACACAGAATTACCAACACCCGGCCCTTTGGTGTGATGGGCTCTCGGGTGTCACTGTTATTCCCAGCCTGTGCCCCAGTATGCTCAGCCAGTGTGCCCTCGGCTCCTTTGGGACCATCCGAGAGAGGAAAACACATCCATAGACCCAAGAGGAAAGCCAGCCTAGTAACCAGACTCCCCAGAGTGGGTCCTGCCACGGGGGTAACACCTGGCTCTCTTGCCCAACCTCTTCCCATTACCCTCCGCTCAGGAGACATCCAGGAGCTAAGGGTCATCTTAGGAGCCCCTACCCACCGGCCTGGGCTTTCCCTGTTTCTAAATGAGACAGAGGTGCCTGGGATTGATGGCCTGTTGACAGTAGCAGCCACCTCCAGTTCCCCCATGGTGAGCTTTTAACAGCCAGACAGGACCTCCATTTTATTTCTTCTTTTTGTCCATAGTTTCTGTATTTCAAAGTCAAATCTTGTTTTTGCAGCAAAATGATATTACCCAGCTTAGTTTCCTGCCTTATTCACCAGATGTGATAGCTTCCTGTGGCTTTTTGCTTCTCCTGAAATGTAAACCCATGCTGCAAGATGAAGACTGAGGAATGACAGAATCACAGAACTTGTAGATCAATAAGGGATCCCAGACACTGACTTAACTCTTCTGGATTTTCTGTTGTTAGGGAAATCAGTGTCTTTGATTGAGAGTCACTCCCAGTCAGCTGAGGTTGCTCCTAGGCCAGAGCTCGGAGGCCTCTGCTGAGGCTGAAGTCCAGGGGTTCCCAACCAGGGGTGCACATGCTGGTTTTTTGGTTGAATATTTTGATAGCAGTATTTTGGGATAGTTGTATCCTTTGGAATTTGTATATTTTACTTTATGCATTAAGAAGCATGATTCAGAAATGGGCCTTAGGCTTTCCCAGGCTGTCAAAGGAGGTCATGATCAACCAATTAATAACCAATAAACATCCATTAAGTGCCAACTGTGTGCCAGGCAGCACACTAAAGATGAAGAATCCCTGCCCTGAGATATGTTCTGGGCTCATCGGGCCTGTTGTGGATCCTGGAGTATTATTGATGACAATGAAATCGGAAAATAGAAAGAGCTTTTCTTTTGTTAAGGACCCTTCCTTCTTGATCATAGCATAGTAATATTACAGTTAGGAGGAACTGTAGAGGCCCAGACTTACATGACCAATAAATATCAAAGGCCCAGTCTGAACTCAGGCCTTCTTAACTCCATTTCTTGCCTACTCTCCAAGTATAAATAAGAAATGGCTCCTCATTGGCTTCAGTTGAAGAAGAAAACCTAGAATGAAATAAGAAAATGTCTGTGACAGAGTTCAAGAGTCTGGGTTACTGGATGGAAATAAAGAATTAGTATTATTCTTAGTGTTAACACAGTTTGGAAGGCAGCACCAGCTGAACCACAGAGACGGGAATGAAGCAAGAATAGACAGAAGGAAAAATATGAAGAGGCTACCCATGTTACCTTGGACTATGCACAGCAATGGCTAGATCAATCTATCTGGAATCAAGAAGACCCGAGTGTAAAGCCAGTTTCAGACACTTCCTAGCTGTGTGCCCCTGGGCAAGACAGTTAACCTGTTTGCTTCAGTTTCCTTGTAAAATGGGGATAATATTAGCAGCTACCTCTCAGGTTTGTTATGAGGATCAAATGTGATAATAACTGTAAAGTGCTTAGCACAGTGTCTGGCACCTGGTAAATTCTATAGAAATGTTAGCTATTATTAGTAAAAATATGGGTAGCAATAACAACAGTATGAAAGACAATAACATTATTATTGAGATTCTTTGGGGATATTTATGATGCATTGTTTTAAGATTACAGAGTATTTTCCTGTATTATCCAATTTGAATCATGGCCCTGTTGTTACTAAGTATCAGAAGGACATCCCTGTGAGTTACCTAGATGGGGGAGGCTGGCCCTTAGCTCATGGTCATATTGTTACTAAGTATCAGAAGGACATCCCTGTGAGTTACCTAGATGGGGGAGGCTGGCCCTTAGCTCATGGTCATATTGTTACTAAGTATCAGAAGGACATCCCTGTGAGTTACCTAGATGGGGGAGGCTGGCCCTTAGCTCATGGCCATGTTATTTAGTATCAGGACAACATCCCTGTGAGTTACCTAGATGGGGGAGGCTGGCCCTTAGCTCATGGTCATGTTGTTACTAAGTATCAGGAAGACATCCCTGTGAGTTACCTAGATGGGGGAGGCTGTTCTTTAGCTCATGGTCCTGTTAGTAAGTATCAGAAGGACATCTCTGTGAGTTACCTAGATGGGGGAGGCTGGCCCTTAGCTCATGGCCATGTTATTTAGTATCAGGACAACATCCCTGTGAGTTACCTAGATGAGGAAGCCAAAGGAAGGTGGCAGTTAGCTCATGGCCATGTTACTATTAAGTATGGGGGCAAGATTTGAACCTTGGTAGCTTTACAATACAGCAGTGGATGTTAGGAAGGAGATACTGGGGGCTCATTGGCAGTCACTCATAAACAGGGGGCTGCATAATCTCATCCTGTCTTGTCGGTGACCCGATTCTGCAAAGCGCTCAGCTCTTCTGTCTCTAGCAGCGGGGTCCGATTCCTTTGGACTTTGGGTTCAGCTCCTTGGAAGTGCTAGAATGAGGGGAAGGCGTCATCTTATTGTGTCGGGGGCTCTCTGACTGCCCTTGAGATCCATGTAGCACATCAGTGGTGCCTCAGACAAAGACACATTAGAAGTAGTGCCGGAGGCTGGCGGAAGGGCTTCTCCTCCAATTCTCCTGATACCAGAAGACTGACCCTGCAGACCACAAGCAAAACAGCAGCGGAGAAGCCTGGAAAAGAGGAGACCGAAGCCTCCGGCTCCCACAGCCAGGATGCAGCCTTCCCGGGAGGGTTCCTGGGGATCCATCGCAGTTAGTCGGCCGCGTGTGTCTCAGATTCTGGAAGCTTACTTGGGTGGGAAACACTTGCAAAAGCAAGTAGCTCTGTGACAGACTCCACAGCAGGGAAGTCCTCGGATGATCCAACCCATTCTTACATTCCCCATCATGGCAGCCCGACCTTTCTCAAACACACTCAGTTCAGCTGAGTCGATGTGATTATTCAGTTGACATTTCTCAGGCTTCCTTGGCCTGTGCATTGATGCAGGAGAATGGATAATCCTTTACTCTGTATTTTTCTTTTTTGTTCAGCTCTAATTATTAGAGAGGGCAGGCAGGTGGTGTACAGTGGGGGAAGATTCATGTTTCCAAGTTCAAGTCCAGCTTCAGATACTTTCTAGCTGTGTGACCTTGGGCAAATCACTTCACCTGTTTGCCTCAGTTTCCCCATCTGTAACATGAAGCTGGAGAAGGAAATGGCAAACTCCTCCCGTGTCTCTGCCAAAAAGAATCCCTAAAAGCGGTCACAGAGAGCCAGACATGACTCTCAAATGATTGAACAGCAATAATAAAGTGTTTGAAAACTTAAGACAGGGGTTCTCAAACTACTGCCGCAGGCCAGATGCAGCCACTGAGGATGTTTATGCGGCCCATCGGGTTATGGCAAATGGGCAGAGACAGAGTGGGAGCTTTTGTTTTTACTATAGTCCGGCCCTCCAACAGTCTGAGGGACACTGAACTGGCCCCCTATTTACAAAGTTTGAGGACCACTGACTTAAGAAGTGGGCCTTTTTGATGTAGAGCACTCCCAGAGGAGCAGATTCCTTCGCTTGTCCCTTCTCTATTACTCCCAGCGCACTAAGAGATTGCCCAGAGTCACCCAGGCCGGAGGTGCCAGACTTACCCCTTCCTTTTGAGCCATCCTGACCTAGTGGACAGAACATGGAACCTGGGTTGGGAAGCCCTGCGTTCAAGGTCTCCATTTGATGCTAACTGGATGAGTGACTGGTTAAGTCCCATGACCTCTTGGGGTCTCAATGTCCTCATCTATAAAATGGGAGCAATACAGATAGTTGTAGCGATTGCTTTCATGGGGTTGTTTGGGAGGACTGAGTGAAATATGGATGGAAATGGGTTCTAGCTTTGGCATCTTTATTATTATGTTACCAGAGTTACTGTGATTATTACTATTATTATTCTTAAGGAAACAGGCTCCACGATGGGGTGGATTAAGAACATTTGTTGGTTAAGCTGGCCTGGAGCTCGGCACTCTGGGATCTCTCACGACTTGCGTACACCTCGCTGAGCCCCAATCCCAGAGTGCTCCCCCATCTTCCTTCTCTGCTTTGAAGCTGTGCCCACTGGGGTCACTAGAGATTCATGGCATTTGGTTGGCACTGAAACAGGGCAGAGCTTCTTGTCCCAAACGGATACTCGGGCCCCTTCCTCACAGAAATTGTTCCAGATCTTCTCTTCTTTCCTCAGACCTCCTCCTCCTCCATTTCTCCCTGTTCTATCAGCAGAGGTGACTCTGAGTCTTCTTCCTGGACTCAGGAAATGGGCACTATTCGCTGAGATCTCCTCCCTCTTCCATTCTCTTCTTCTCCATCCTTCTGACCTTCACCATCCATAAAAAGGTTGCCCTCCTCTTGGCCAAAGCCATCCCTTAGTTCCATTCTTCCCCGCCTTCTCCAGTATATTGGGCCAGCCATCGTTCCTTAATCTTCACTCTCTCCCTGTTCCCTGGCTCTTTCCCTGCTGACCTACAACCCCTCCCCCCAAATCTCCCCCTCCCTGGGTCTCCCCATCCATCCCTGTTAGCTGTTGAGGGCATTGCCATGCCTGTGGGCTCGTGGGTAGCCGGCGTCCTATCTCTCTCCTTCCTCTGGTAGCTCTGCTCCTTGAGAAGGCTCTCAGCACGGGATCCCTCCAATCCTGTCCTCTCCCTTCTTCTCAGTCCTCCGCACTATAACTTCTGCCCTGAAACTGCTCTTTCCCACTTGACCAACAATGATCTAACAGCTCTGGGGCGTTTGACACCCTGACTCGTCTTTTTCAGTTCAAGGACACCTGACTCCCATTTTTCCCCAGAACGAGACCCTTCTTCTCTAGCTCTGGGCATTCTTTCTGACCTGACCCCATGCTGAAAACGCTCTTCCTTCTTCATCCACTGTGACTACTGACCTCCTCCTTCTAGAGCAAGTCAGGATTTTACAATTTTATGGGGTCTTGGGGCTAGGACTAGAGTCAGAAAGACTCCTCTTCCTGAATTCAAATCCAGCCTTAGACACTTACTAGCTGTGTGACTCTGAACAAGTCACTTAACCCTATTTGCCTCAGTTTCCTCATCTTAAAGAAGAAAATAGCAAGCCCCTCCAATATCTTCATCTAAAAAATCCTAAACAGAGTGACTAAGAATCAGACACAACATAAAATGAAGTTTGGTTTATTGTTTTGTTGATTGTCTAGACTTAAAAAAAAAAAAAACATGGAGAAAGTGTTAATAATGGAAAATAAATTGAAAAGTATATTTTGGAGAGCTGGTTGTTAAATGTTTACCAGCAAGACCCCTGGGATAGACTTAATTTAATAGAATTCACCAAACCTTTGCTAAGTACCTGCTGTATGCAGAGTTCTGTCCTTGGTGCTAGAATTCAAACTCTGCACATACATAATTATAGACTACATAGTTCCTATCCTCAAGGAGCTTATTATCCAATAAGATGAAAGCTTACAAACCCACAAGTATTTTATGGTAGGAGGGAGGAGGAAAGAAAAGAGAAGGAGCAGGGGCTTGACCCAAAAGACATTGAGGAGGGAGACACCATTTTCCTTGGGACCATTGAGGAGGGCACACAGCTATTTTTTTGATTGATGTTAGAGAGATTTTGCACCAGTCCTAGATGTTTCATTTTTTCTTTTCTTTTCTTTTCTTCCTTCCTTCCTTCCTTCCTTCCTTCCTTCCTTCCTTCCTTCCTTCCTTCCTTCCTTCCTTCCTTCCTTCCTTCCTTCCTTCCTTCCTTCCTTCCTTCCTTCCTTCCTTCCTTCCTTCCTTCCTTCCTTCCTTCCTTCCTTCCTTCCTTCCTTCCTTCCTTCCTTTTTCTTGCAATTGGGGTAAAGTGACTTGCTCAGGGTCACACAGCTAGGAAGTGTTAAGTGTCTGAGACCAGATTTGAACTCGGGTCCTCCTGAATTCAGGGCTGGTGCTCCATCCATTGCTCCACCTAGCTGCCCCAGATGCTTCCTTTTCAATGATTTTCCCCTTTTGCTGATTAGCCCAGCAGCATAGAAAGGCTATTATTGATTACATTTTCCTCCCTGCAGAAGGCTCTTTGTCCCAGAGTGTTGGAGCTGGAGGGAGAGTGGGCAGGGGAGCCCTGGAAGTCTTTTCCCATGAGCTTGTGAGTTTATTAGATTAAGTTATTGTTAGGAAGAAAATGACCCTGTAAGAAAAAGGGAAGGTGTGGGGGAATGGGGAGTTGGCAGTAGCCAGGGGGAATAGGATGGGGACTGAGAAGGGGAGGCTCTGGTATAGCCCTCCTCTCTTTGAGCAGTGATAGACAGGAGAGTTCTGGGTCTGAGGGACACTGCTTTTTAGACCATGGAAGCCTTTTTTGTGTTTCCTGATGAGAATGATTGTTAATCACAGAATCCAGCCCGATATCCTCCTTTCTTACCTCTGCCTCTTAGGAACCTTCTCTCCTCAAGATTTAGCATCACTGCCTACATGAAGCCAGCTCTTATCTGGCCCCCTGGCCCCCAGCTTCCGGGGCTGGCCTTCCTTGTGTTTATATTTAACTTCTTTTATTACTATTATTTAGTTTGCACTGTAATGTATCTAAATGTAAGCCCTTTGAGGGTAGGGGACTATTGTGCTCGGCACATAGTAGGTGTTTAATAAATACCTGTGAACCACTTTATGATCTATGAACACTTGTTCAAACGCATCCTTGTGACTCTTGTCCACCCAACGCCAACCTCTTGACACTGAGTGGATGGCACGGGGCCCACGGGGATGCCATTCGATCCTCACCCTGCACGGGTCATCTCTTTTCGGGTCCCACGTCTCTTCGGTACTTCCAACAGTGCCTGCCCCCTAAAGTGCTTGTGAGGATAAAGTGAGATATTTGTCCGATGCTTTGCAAACTTTAGAATGCTACAGAAAGACATTCTAGTTACTATAATTTGTTATTGTTATTAGTTGCGAGTTTTCATCCACTTGGTTTTTCCAGTGTGGATGGTTAGACTGAGCTCTTATGAATGATTATTGATTCGATTTTGTGGCTATTTGCGTATTGTTCCAGAGCTCAGTAACAGCATCCACATCAAAGAAGAAGATAGGATTTAACCCTCTTTAAAAGAGCCTGGTCTAGGGATCTAGGCCCGGGATATTCGCCTCTGCTACAGAAGGGTCTTCCTGTATTCTAGACTTCACTGATATATTAACCTTCAGAGGGTTAGAGCAAGGAGTCATCTCTGGCTTAAGGAGTTGGTCCAATGGAGGGTGCCGGGCTGGAAGATGGCCCCGGAGGTGGCATTTTCTGCCACTGAGTCGAGGGCTGCTTCTGAGTTGGCACGCTCAAGCGCACAGTGGGATCTGGCGTTCTCTGCGCAACTCGGTCAGTCCTGTGATTGTCAGGACGTGGTCAGCCGGGGAATGGCCTTTGTGAAAGCTGCTCTCCCAGAGGACAAAGAAAATCCTTCGCTCTTCAGAGGCTGCACTTTGCACCCTAAGGGAGGAGTTTGCAAAATCTATCTCTTTGCTGAAGAAAGCCGAGGCTGTGTGTGCCATGGTACAAATGCATTGTTAGGGGACACGCAGGTGCAGGGAAAAAGAAAAAATGGTGTTCTCCGGGGTTCTCCTGAGGGTCTGGATTCGAATCCAGCCCCTACCAGATAATAGTTCTGTATGTAATGGGGCTGACAAGGATAGCCATTATCTCACAGAGTTCTTGTGCGGTTCAAGTGTGATAGTCAGCAAGAATTATTAAGTGCCTTCTGTATGCGAGGCACTGTGCTAACTGTTGAAGATACACACCTGGCAATATAATCCAGCTCTTTGCACAAACTCTCTGGTGCTTATTGGGACATTATTATTATTGTTCATTCACAATGAGGAAGAAAGAGAGAGAGCCTTGTCAGAGACCCTTGTGTTTCTTGGGAATCCCACACTTCCTGCTCCAGAAATTCTCCCGGGTCTTACTGTCAATTAACGAGTCCGTCTACAAGCATTTATTAAACGCCACGTGCCAGGCCCAGTGCCGAGGATCCAACAAAGGCCAGTGCAGTGCCTGTCCTCCAGGAGCTTACGGGCTAACAGAGGGAGACGACACGTGAACAACTCTGCTCCTACAATATGTCTCTGGGGTTTGACGGGAGGAAGCTCAGAGAGGAAGGCTCTGGCAGCTGCAGGGGTCAGGAAGGACCTCCTGCAGAGGCTTAGCCTTGAGGAAAGCTCAGAGGAGGAATCGGGAGGCCTGGCGTGGCCAGTGCAGGTGGTGAGACAAAGCTTGGAGTCGGGATACAGGGCATCACGGGAGGAGCAGCAAAGGGCTCGTGTCATGGAGGCAATGTGTGGGGGAGACTCGTGTGTTACCATTCTGGACAGAGAGGCAGAAGCCAGAGGGAGGAGGGCCTCGAGGACCCCAGGAAGGCGCCTGACTCTCGCCACCTCTCGGCCTCCTGACTGGATCTCCCTCAGCCTGATGCTGAGTCGGCCAGTTTGCAAACGCCATTTAAATGTGAATTATCGTCGGTATTATTGTTATTCTCCAGGGCCAGGGAGCTGCCCTCCTCTCTGACTGGAGCACAACCCCATCTCCGGTTGCTGTCTTTTTTTCTTATTTCATCTTTTTCACAACTTGAACCATTTTGTCTGCAGCCGGCCCGTCCCAGGGGCCTCCCGCCGGTCAGCCGGCGTCTGGAACGCTCTATTTCATTTTGGTTCTCCGGACGAGGTGTCTCTGAGCGGGGGCGGAGGATGCTCATATATTGTCTCCTGTAGACAGCGACAGTCTGGGCCCGTTATTTTCACATTCAGGAAGAGACGTCTGGTGTCTGAAAAGAGGGATGCGAGTGTCCCCTTTCCCTTGCCCTGGGAGATGGTATCTAGAAAGGCGCGTCTGGGGCCGGTGTTCTGCTTCACAAGGGATTGCGATGAGCCGGAGGCTGGGGAGGAGTCGGAAGCAGCTCAGATTGGCACCAGAAGGTCCCTTACCTGGTGTTTAACCCTCCCGTCTCGCTGAGATCCACCAAAGTGGAGGCCCTGACTGAGGAACAGGGGCTCAGAGCCAGGAGTCAGACCCCAGTGATGAGCTCCTTCCTCCGCGCTACGGGGTGCCATGCTTGTGAGAGCATGGCCAGCCCAGAGGACAGAAGACGTTGGGGGAGCCCGAGAGGTGACTCGGGGCAGGAGGATTAAATCGGTTTAGTCTGGCCAGAGGAGGTGGACGGAGGGGAAAGGAAAGCCGATGTTGGCTCAGCGTCAGGAAGAAGGCCCGGCTGTTGGAGATAGAGGACGACAAGACGGCTTCCTTGGAAGGCTGGGAGTTCTTCTCCCATGGGGCTGGAGCGGGGGAACAGAATTCCCCCGAGCTCCCTCCTGACCTGGGAGGCTGGGATTTGTGCTAGCTCCTGGAGGATTAGGGAGCTCTGATCCTCATGTTTCTCATCTCTCAGAATGAGGCTCTCTAACTTTGGAAGCAGGAAGTTCTGGTCTGAAATCCAGCCTCCGCCACTCGTTAGCTGCTTGACCATGGTCTTTTCAGCTCTCAGCCTCAGTTTTAATCTGTAGAATGGGGGCAAGGGGGCTATGTCACACAATAACCTCGAGTATCCCTTGAGCTACAAGGCATAAGGCCGGGCACCTTATGCCAAGCAGGAGCACGTCTCAGCTGGGGCTGGGACTGCCTGGGATTGTACCTCCAGGAGTGACACGAGAACTTCTGAGCCGCTGCCAACTGGGGATGTTTGCCCTCGAGGTGAGAAGGAGCCATCTTTACCTCTGGAAGAGGGGTGAGCCAGCCTTGGTCAGCTGGGCCCCAGGAGGCCGAATAGGGAATCACTGTGGGGTGGAAAGGGAGTGTGGGAAGAAGGCGGTCTCTGACACGTGGGGAGCGGCCCCCCGCATCGGCAAAGACTGGCTAAGCCCCTGCTGCCCAGTGAGGGGGAGGCCTTTCTGTAAAGTGCACTTTCTTCTGGCTGCTCCCAGGCTGCTCTGGGATTGGGTGATTCCATCTCGCGCACAGTGAGGCTACAGGTCGGACCCATGTATAGATGGGCAGTTCTGTATAAGGGGGCTCCTCGAGCAGTGTAGGGCAGCAGCTTCCTCTGCAGCTGAGGCCTTGGAGACTTAGTCCAGGTGTCGGCCGCAGCCGCCGGAATCTGTCTGAAGTTCCGTGAAGAAGGTGATGGGGAAATATTCAAGGGAGCAAGTAAAAGTATCATGGGACATGGAATATGAGTGCACGGCTTTCTGAGCCTGCAAGCCCCCCCGAGAGGAGCCTTCTGGGAGATTTAGGGCCTTTCTATTTGAGTTTGATCCCTCAGAAGCCAGGGCTGCTCACGGATGTACTCGAAGCCAGATCTGACATGGAGGCCATCGTGCCGGCTCACCGCTCCCTACTGGGTGTCCAGGAAGTGATTTTAAAAATTGAGTTTCATTTTAGTTTCAGTTCTCCGATCTTTCCCTCCCTCTCCTTCCTCACCCAAGCAAAGTAAGTTCCCATGGTACCATATCTCCCTTCCCCGTATCTTGCAAAAAACATGGGAGAAAAAGAGAGAAAGTTAAAAGTCTGTTCCCCTTTTTCCTGCAGAACCTCAGCTCTCTCCCTGGCAAGGGGCAGCTTGCTTCATCACAGGTCCTTTGGATTTGGGGGGCTGTCATTGTATAGAGCAGAAGTCCTAGTTAATTTTTTTTTCCTGAGGCAATTGGGGTTAAGTGACTTGCCCAGGGTCACACAGCCAGGAGGTGTAAAGTGTCTGAGATCACATTTGAACTCAGGTCCTTCAGGGCTGGTGCTCTACCCACTGCACCACCTAGCTGCCTCAGTCCCAGTTAATTCTTTGATTCACAGCCGAGTTGCCCTCCCACTATCAGTGCATCAGTTCTCATGGCTCTTCCCAGGAATCTCCGAAACCATTTCCTTCCTCATTTCGTCAATACGCCAGCATGGCGCCCATTTCTAGGCTGTGACTCATGGGGCTGTTCCCCAGTGGATGGGCAGCTGGCCCGCGCTTCCAGTTCTTCACCATCACAGAAAGAGCGGCTGTCAGTATTGTTGCCCCGCTGGGTCCCTGTGCAGCGCCACTGGCGGCGTCACTGGGTCAGAGGTAAGCCCGGTTTAATAGCTTTTTGGGCAGAGCTCCAAATTGCTTTCCCGAATGGGCTGACCCATTTAATAAATGCTGGTTGTTGCTTTTTATTGTTTTTTAAATCTTTATTGTTTATTGAATTGATAAGGGCTGTGGTCAGGTCCACGAGGCACCTAAGCAGCTGGTCACATCTGTTCCCAATTCTGTTGAACATCTGGATATTTGATGCTCGATGATAGACAGCTCGGCTTTAGATTTATAGAGTTACAGAACTGATTGGATGCGTTGGGATACGGTCATTGTGGCCGGGGTGTCTTGTCTGAGGCGGACGGCTCCGACCCGGAACGGACGGCAGGTTTCAGGGGAAAGGAAGCAGGGCAAGAGTCTGGCATGGGGAGGCAGGAGGCTGAGCCTCAGATGGAGGATGTGGAGGGCCAGATTCCAAGCTCCCTTCGCTTCACGACTTGCTGACTTTGGGGGAGAGGCTTCCCATCACTGAGGCTCAGCTTCCATGTCTGTGAAATGAGGAAATAGGATTAGAGATCTTCTAGGGGCCCTCCCAACTCTGCCATCCCCTGTTCTAAATCCCTCCTAGCCCTGACCTTCCCAGTTCTAAGACCCCTTCCACCTCTGCCATCCTCTGTTCTAAGGCCCCTCCCAACCCTGACATCCCCTGTTCTAAATCCCCCCTAGCTCTGACCTTCCCAGTTCTAAGACCCCTTCCACCTCTGCCATCCTCTGTTCTAAGGCCCCACCCAACCCTGACATCCCCTGTTCTAAATCCCCCCTATCTCTGACCTTCCCAGTTCTAAGACCCCTTCCACCTCTGCCATCCTCTGTTCTAAGGCCCCACCCAACCCTGACATCCCCTGTTCTAAGGCGCCTCCCAGCTCTGACCTTCTTCATTTCAGGGTTCCCATTAGTCTGATAGGGCCCTAGGATCATTGTTTTGGTGCTGGGGTTCATCTCCCTCATTTACTGATAAGGGCAGTTGAGGCCCCCCGTGTCACGTGGGGAAGAAGTGACACTCCAGGTTCAGCCTTCTCTCCATCGGGCCTATGGGGTTCCATCCTAGCTCTGGCATCCTGTGCTACAGGTTCCCTTCCAGCTCTGAAATTCTAAGGCCCTTCTCAGGTGTGACATTCAGTGCTCTTTGTTCTAAGCTCTGGCCCAACCCCAGGCTCCGACAAAGCCTGGTCTGTCTTCGTTCCAAAATAATTGGCTAAATTATGAAAAATGGAGGCCCGAGCTGCAGAACCCCCAGCCACAGACTCCATCTATCATCCTTTGTTATTTCCCATAAATTCCTAGGTGAGCCGGCCAGGGCCCCCGGAGCCCCCGAGACGTTCGCTCTGGCCATGGGCCGCTCCGGGAAGGGGCTTCCTCTCATGCTGTTCCCGCGCAGCCTCCCAACCCCCGCCTTTGCAGAGACACGGGGCTTCTGATTTCAGTGACAGCTGTACAAGCCTCTCCGTGCATAAACAAACCACTTTCCCCTGTGTTTCAGGACTCTTTGGATAAATAAAAATCGCTGTCACTTCCAGGGAAGTGTTGGCGCCTGTAATTCATCAGCCCTCGAGGGAGAACCAGGCCTCCCAAGACAAAGGGATTTTCCTGGTAACTGAAACTTAACCTTGAGATTGTCCAAAGTTGAGGGCAAAATCCCTTCATGGGGGGGGGGGGTAATGGCGTCTACACTTGCTTTCCTGTCTCCTTAAGGAGAGCACACTGGGCGTAATTTAGTTTTGTTCAGACTTGGGGTTTTCAGGGCACAGGATCCTAGAGAGAGCTGCAAGGGGCCTAAGAGACCATTGCGTCCAGTGCCCTCATGTTACAGAGGGGGAAACTGAGGTTTAGGGAAATATCAGGGATTTGGATTTGAACCCAGGGCCAAAGACTCATGAGTCAGTTCCTCCTGTTCATACCACTGAGGGATACCTTTGCACGTGTTCTTTTTGGGACTGCAAAATGCCCCTCCGAGATTCCGTTCTTGACGGCTCCCAATGTGCCGTGACTGCGAAGCCGGCTCGCTGACTTTGTTGACTGGGCAAGCTCCCTTCTGGAGAGATCGGACTGTTCTCACTTGGTTCCCTCCTCCTCCTTCAGAGCAGGTTGGAAGCAATCTCCATGGACCAGCAAGAACTGTCCATGTGTAATAGGTGCTGGGCACTAGGGAGGCCCCCACTTACAAAGCGTTACAAAATGGCGGACCAACGAAGCCCAGGCCAGTCCCTGTGGCAGTGGCAGTGAGATGGGAACAACGGGACAGAAAGTAGATGGCGTCCAGGGCAATTAACCTGGAAAGCTAGACCGGAGGAGGTGGGCTGTCGATGTAGGAGCTTGTGTTTCATCCCAAAGGAATAAGGGAGCCATTGAGGGTTCATGAGCAGGGGCATGCCGTGCTTGGGCCAGAGCTTCTGCTGGGGGGATCAGTTGGAGAGCAGAGAGAGCAACCTCATGAGGAGGTTGGAGAAATGGTCCGAATGAGACATGATGAAGGCCCTCCCCTCCTGATCCTGGGAGAGCAGAATCACTTTAGGAACCAGATGCTGAATTACAAGTCCTTCCTCTCCCCCCGACTCCTTCCATGTTTCAGGCATGTCCAGTTCTGGGTTTTGTTAGCAAAGAACCTGCAGTGATTTGCCATTTCCTATTCTAGCTTGTTTGTACAGATGAGGAAACTGAGGCAAATGGAGTTAGGCGATACGCCCTGGATCACACAGCTGGGAACTACCCTTCAGCGCCACCTAGCGGCTCCCATGTTTCCATTGTATTTCTCTTGTCTGTGTTGTCACCTCCTATAGACCAGAGGCTCCCGAAGGACTGGCCCTCCCTTCTTTTTCTCCCCAACATCACATGTCCCTGACCCCTGGCATGCTGGCTGATGGATAACTTTCTCTTTTTTTTTTTTCTTAAAGCTTTTAATTTACAGAACATATGCATGGATAATTTTTCCAACATTGCCCCTTGCAAAATCCGCTGGTCCAACTTTTCCCCTCCTTCCCTCTCCCCCCTTCCCTAGATGGCAGACAGTCCCGTACATGTTAAACATGTTAAATCCAATATCTGTATACATATTTATACAGTTATTTTGCTGCACAAGAAAAATCGGGTCTAGAAAAAGCCTGAGAAGGAAAACAAAAATGCAAGCAAACAATAACAGAGAGAGTGAGAATGCTTTGTTGTGCTCCACACGCAGTTCCCACAGGCCTCTCTGGGTGCAGATGGCTCTCTTCATCACAAGGTCATCGGAATTGGCTTAAATTGTCTCATTGATGGAGAAGGCCACGTCCATCAGAATTGATCACTACATAATCTTGTTGCCGTGTACGATGATCTCTGGTCCTGCTCACTTCCCTCGGCATCACTTCCCGTGTCTCCAGGCCTTTCTGAAATCCTCCTGCTGGTCGTTTCTTCCAGAACAATAATATTCCTTCACATTCATACCCCATAACTTACTCAGCCGCTCCCCAGCTGATGGGCATCCGCTCAGTTCCCGGTTCCTTGCCCCTGCAGCAAGGGCTGCCACAGACATTTTTGCACATGTGGGTTGGTGGATTACTTTCATGAGTCATCCAGTTTATGACAAAAGATGATAGTTTAATGCCTGCAGGCTTCATGGAGGGGGCCGCTTTGGATTGGGGGGACAGAGTCCTCCCAGAGACCATGGGCAGCACAGGAGGGGAAAGACCAGCAGCTGAGCTACTGGTCAGAGAAGAGCAAGATTTGCCTGTATAGGATTGGGAGGAAAAAGACCCCAGCCTCAGCTTCCCTACATGTAAATTGAGGACAGTTTTAAGGCTTTCCGGCTCTGTATCTGGTGAAAAAAAATTTAAATCTGGTCCAGTTCTGGGATCTCCTTGGCTTGGGGACCTCCCGGCGAGGAAATTCCCTCTGTCACTGCCAATCAGCCACTATTCTGCCAGATAGGATCGTTCCCACGGATGACACGCTCTCGGCTTTAGCGTTCCTGACTCTTTCCTTGGAGGGCTACGCCGTGCTTTCCCATTCATTCTGTCTCCTTCCCCTGTCCCCACCCCCTGTGAATGCCTTTTTGAAGCCTCAATCTGCCTGTAAGTTCTTCAGGCATCTGCATCTGTCTCTTTGGATAGCTTCCCTTTAGATTGCTCCTTAGAACAATTTTCCCCTTGTGTCTTCAGAATTTCATTGCCAGGAGCTTCCCGGCCCCCTCCCCATCCCCATCCTGGACTGATTTCCTCTGTGGAGCTCCAGGCCATGGCAGCCTCCATCTCCTTTCTCCGAGAGCACGGAAATCGGCTCTTCCCCAAATCCAGCTGCGTGGAGGACTGTGTCTGGCCTTCTTCTCATTCCCCATCGTAAATCTGGATCAGAGAAGTAACTTCCTCCCAAGCTTCCCCCTGCTTTTATTCCTCCTATCAGTGCCTCTTTGTGGGAAATAGCAAATTAATCAATGAATTATTCAAGGAGATTTATTAAGTACCTACTATGTGTCAGGCACAAGATGTAAAGACAGAGATGAAACAGTCCTTACCTTCAAGGAGTTTATATTCTATTGGGGAGCCAATCTTGACCTATATATAAGTATAGAACAATTATATTCAATTAATCAAGAAGTATTTATTAAGCACCTACTATGTGTCAGACACTGGATATGCAAAGGCAGAGATGAAATAGTCCTCATTGAAGAACCAGTCTGGACCTATATAGCTATAGAGCAAATGTATTCAATTAATCAAGAAGTATTTATTAAGCACCTACTATGTGTCAGGCACTGGAAATGCAGAGGCAGAGATGAAATAGTCCTTACCTTCTAGGAGTTTATATTCTATTGGGGAACCAGTCTGAACCTATTTATGTATAGAGCAAATATATATAGTTAATCAAGAAGCATTTATTAAGTACCTACTATGTGTCAGGCACTGGAAATACAGAGGCAGAGATGAAATAGTCCTTACCTTCTAGGAGTTTATATTTTATTGGGGAACCAGTCTGAACCTATTTATGTATAGAGCAAATATATACAGTTAATCAAGAAGCATTTATTAAGTACCTACTATGTGTCAGGCACTGGAAATACAGAGGCAGAGATGAAATAGTCCTTACCTTCTAGGAGTTTATATTTTATTGGGGAACCAGTCTGAACCTATTTATGTATAGAGCAAATATATACAGTTAATCAAGAAGCATTTATTAAGTACCTACTATGTGTCAGGCACTGGAAATACAGAGGCAGAGATGAAATAGTCCTTACCTTCTAGGAGTTTATATTTTATTGGGGAACCAGTCTGAACCTATTTATGTATAGAGCAAATATATACAGTTAATCAAGAAGCATTTATTAAGTACCTACTATGTGTCAGGCACTGGAGATGCAAAGGCAGAGATGAAATAGTTACTATTGAGGAACCAGTCTGGATCTCAGGTATAGAACAAATATATTCAATTAATCAAGAAGCATTTATTAAGCACCTACTATGTGTCAAGCACTGGAGATACAAAGGCAGAGCTGATATTCTATTGGGGAGCCAATCTGGACCTCTAGAGGTATAGAGTTAATGCTGTTTACTTGTTTTGCAATGGTGTCCAACTCTCTGTGACCCCATTTGGAGTTTTCTTGGCAAAGATGCTGGAATAATTTGCTGTTTCCTTCTTACATTCAATCAGTCAAGAATTATTTATTAAGCACCTACTGTGTGTTAGTCACTAAAAATACCAGGGCAAAAGTTTAGTAGTCCACCTAGCATATCTCTGAGGATTATTGGGGAGAGACAACATACCGATATAGATATATTCAAAATAGATCCAATCAATTATTAAGCATTTATTAAGTATCTACTATATGTGAAACACTGTGCTGGGCTCTGGGAAGACAAAGACAAAATTGAGGTGACCTATGTTTTCTATAATCTATTTCAGGGAGTTATATTGTACCTTTATAGGCATATTCAAAATATTTACAGTCAATCAGTTCTCATTTATGAGCGCCTACTCTATGCAAAGCACTCAGAATACATATACAAAAATGAGCCAGTCCTTGTCCTCAGGGAGTTTACATTCTATGTATGTATCCATAGAGTACATAAAAATATAGTCAATCAAAAAGCACTTATTAAGCACCTACTGTATTCTGGGTCCTAGGGATACAGATATGAAAGTGAGCTGTCGCTGCTTTAAAGAAATGGGGTAGTGACCAGGACAGAAACTCGTCTGATTGACTTCCCTATTTATTGAAGAACAAAACGGTCGCTCATGGAATCATTGAATTTTAGGTAGAGAATTGGAAATTCAGAGGAAACTGAGTCACTGAGAAGTAACTTATCCGAGATAGTATAGATATAAAGTGGCAGAAGCTGGAATTCAAACTCAAGTCCTCTGCCTCCAAATTCAGTAGGACCGTACTTCGGTCCTAGAGATGGTAATAGTTGTGTTTTTGTCTGAGAGAGAATTCCAACTAACTGAAGTCAGGGGCTTGTGGGATCGGAGGGCCTTGCCCGCCCCCTCCTTTTGCAGATGAAGAAAGAGAAACCCAGAATGCTTAGTGAATTGCCTGACATCACACAGGTGCCAAAGGTCAGCATTCAAAACTGAATCTGAATCCATGGCCTCGTTGTGGGGGATTGGGGAGTTCTTGGGCTGTGCTGACTCTCAGAAAGAAGGTCTGGTCTGTAATTGAAGCAGGAAATGGAGCAAGAACGCATGGAGCCTGGGAGTTTCCAGATTTAGAGATTCTTGGAGAATCCTGATGGAGCCCGAGCTTCTACTATAAAATGGGGATAATAATAGCACTGACATCCTAGGGTTATTGTAAGGATAAAATAAAATGTACTAATATTTGTAAGGCACTGAGCACAATGCCTAGCATATAGTAGGTACTCTGTAAGTGTTAGGGATGATGATGATGACCTTTGTGACCCTGGACAGGAAGGGGCACTTAGCACATTGTTTGGCACATAGCAGGTGCTATGTAAATTTTAGTGATGATGATAATGATGACCTTTGTGACCTTGGGCAGGAGGGGGTACTTAGCACATTGTTTGGCACATAGTAGATACTCTGTAAATGTTAGGATTGATGATGATGATCTTTGTGACCTTGGGCAGTAGAGGGGGCTTAGCATAGTGTTTGGCACATAGTAGGTGCTATGTAAATTTTAGTGATGATGATAATGATGACCTTTGTGACCTTGGGCAGGAGGGGGTACTTAGCACATTGTTTGGCACATAGTAGATGCTCTGTAAATGTTAGGATTGATGATGATGATCTTTGTGACCTTGGGCAGTAGAGGGGGCTTAGCATAGTGTTTGGCACATAGTAGGTGCTATGTAAATTTTAGTGATGATGATAATGATGACCTTTGTGACCTTGGGCAGGAGGGGGTACTTAGCACATTGTTTGGCACATAGTAGATGCTATGTAAATTTTAGTGATGATGATAATGATGACCTTTGTGACCTTGGGCAGTAGAGGGGGCTTAGCATAGTGTTTGGCACATAGTAGGTGCTATGTAAATTTTAGTGATGATGATAATGATGACCTTTGTGACCTTGGGCAGGAGGGGGTACTTAGCACATTGTTTGGCACATAGTAGATGCTATGTAAATTTTAGTGATGATGATAATGATGACCTTTGTGACCTTGGGCAGTAGAGGGGGCTTAGCATAGTGTTTGGCACATAGTAAGTGCTCTATAAATGTTAGGGATGATAGTGATGACCTTTGTGACCTTGGGCAGGAGGCAGTGGGGTTGGACTAGAAAATCCTCAGGTCCCTTTGCATTTGTAGTCCTGTGATCTGCAAACAGATGCCTTGGGGGACCCCACCGTGGTCTTCCATGATGGCAGCCAACACCTTTGGGGGGCACATCTTCCTCTCTTGAGCCTTGCTTGATTTTGACAGTTGGGAGGTTGTTGGATTGTTTTCCTCATGGTCACATCTGTCAAGGAATCATCGTGTATAACGACATATACTTGAGGGAATTTTTTGTCATTCAAGTAAATGACACCGGAGAGAAAACTTTGCGTTCTGCACCCAGTCAGTGTTGTAGTTGTGAGGACGTGCATGTGGAAAGCTGCCTGGAGAAGCCTGCCTTTTCCTTCTCCCATTTTCATCAAGGATGCCTTTGGTGTAAACGTACAGATCACTCGCATACAAATTTTTATGGAGAAAATTTGGCATTTATTGATGACTAAGATCACAATGAAAAAGAAAAATCAAAAATAAGGAAAGTGACCTGGGCTTACCCAGACTGGATCCATTCTTGTGGGCTGGCTCCTGGAAGGAGGAGCCATGGAAAGGAAGGAAGAAGGGAGGGAGGAAAGGGAAAGAGAGAGAGAGAAAAAGGAGGAAAGAATAAGAAAGGAAAGGAAGAAAGAAAGAAGAAAGGGAGAGAGAAGAAAAAAGGGAGGGAGCAGGAAAAAGAAGAAATATGAAGTGGACACACGACTCTTCACTGTCCTGGGGTTGTGCTCCATTTTATCGATGCCCTTCTTAAATTCTCATGCCAAGAACTGAACACAAGACTCCAGGTGAGGTCACCTGGCCTATTCCCAGAATTATTTACCCTGCTCCATGCAGCCCAGTAGCTATTTTGACTTCCATATCAGACTGGTTCACATCAAGCTCCTAGTTCCCTAAATTCCGTGCTTTTCCCAGCTTGCACTTGTGAAATTGATTTTTTGTGCCCATGGAAGATGACATTTGCCTCTCTGAATTTCATCTAGTGTTCTAACCTGTCAAGACCCTTTTGGATCTAAACTTTGCCATCCAATGTGTTAGCTGTCTCAGCTCTGGCTCTTGTGAATATTTGTTGAGCCTGCCCATCCATGTCCATTGATACCTTCTTTGAATCTAGTCATTTATCTGATATTTAACCTACATCTCTTCTCTGCAGAGAGTATGAGATACCACATCAAAATCTTAGTTAAATCTGGGTAAACTTTCCAGAGGATTCCCATCTCTATTTGGCCATAGTTCTTTGTAATCACCACTTCTCTTTCTAGACATCCACCAACTATTCCTTTAATGATCTGATAGAGAATTTTCCTGCAAATCATTATCAAACTCTTTTGGCTTAGACTTCATAGTCTGTTCTCTTCCCCTTTTTGAAAATCAGAACTTCCTAGCTGTGTGACCCTGGGCAAGTCACTTAACCCCAATTGCCTCAGGAAAAAAAAATCAGGCTAGTAGTATATGCCCTTCTCCAGTTTCCTCCTGCCTCTCCATCTTCAATGATATTTCAGATATCACCAAGGATGATTCAGGGATCAGTCACCTCTGGCAATTCTTTCAGGACCCATGATGCAGTCTGGCTGGGCCCGGGGACTTGAATCCAGCATTTCCCCTCTTTGGCTTATTGTCCCTGTCTGGAGTCTCTCCAGGAAAAGCTCAGCTCCTCATGCTATAGAGGCAACATCAGAATCAAGAACGTCTATCTCTGATGGCTGTTGTGACTCTGGGAAAATTATTCAATCTCTTAGTTAACTGGGGCAACTCTTTAAGACTTTCTTGTAGAACAGCGCCAGGCCATGTCCATACAGGGGAGCTTCCTAATCTACAGAATCATAGTTCAGTACAAAAAGTGTCTAGGTTTCAATTGTGGGGAAAAGGAGGCCTGGGTCCTTGTGCTATTGCTTGGAAAGTGTTAGGCATGGAACAGCATTTATTTCATCCACACAAAACAAAGAAGAAACCAAGGGCCCCCATAACTCCTCAGCAGGTACAGAAATACCCAGAGCCCTCAATTAGCACTTCCCACTTTTCGTGAAAAGGAACTGACCTTTGAGGTTCCTATGAAGGCCATCCTTTGACATGCTCACGAGTTCTTCTTTCCCACAGGGCACTCCACATTTCTCCCAAGATTCATCAGACCCACTGTGGTATAATTTCCCCAGAAGGGTGCTGCTGAACAAGGACCTTCAGTGTCAGAGCAGCTCATGGGAGTGGGGGGTGATGGCAAGATTCACATTTCTTGTCCTACCTCCCCTTCAGCCCTGAGTCATGATGGCAACTCTCTTCGTTCGCCAAGAGTTACGCCATGGGAAAATCTCTCTCACTGGTCAGTGCCTGAAATTGTGACTTTGATGAGAAATGTTGACCTCAGGCTGGGTGGACATATAAGTACCTCCTTCTGCTATATGCTTCTTTTTTTTTTTAGCTTAATATTTCCCCCCAATTACATGTAGAAACAAATTTTCACATTCATTTAAAGATTTATTGAATTATAATTCTCTTCTTTCTATCCCCGCCCCCTCACTGAAAAGTTTGTTATAGGTTATATACACGCAGTCATGCAAAACATTTCCATTGCCATGTGGAGAGCTGTTGGTGTCCTTTTGGCCAGGCGCAAGCACATGTTCGACTGTGCTTTGTGATTTTGCTTCAAATTGTCATTAACAGCTCAGGGGGAAGGAAACTGCATGGATCCAGGCACCCCTCCCCATGCCCACCTTCACCATACCCTAGACTGAGGATGTAACTCTGTCATCCAGAGGTGAAAAGAGAATTCTTTTTTTTAAAAAGCTTTTTATTTTCAAATAACATGCACAGATAATTTTTCAACATGGAACCCTGCATAGCCTTGTATTTCAGATTTTCTCCTTTCCCCACTTCCTCCCCTAGATGGCAGGTAATCCAATAGATGTTAAACATGTTGAAATAAATGTTAAATCCAATATGGGTAAACATTTATACAATTCTCTTGCTGCACAAGAAAAATCAGATTTAAAAGAGAAGGTAAATGAGTACAAAAACAAAATGCAAGCAACAACAACAAAAGTGAAAATATGATGTTGTGGTCCACACTCAGTCCCCACAGTCCTCTCTGGGTGCAGATGGCTCTCTTTGTCACAAGATCATTGAAACTGGTATCAATCATCTCATTGTTGGAAAGAGTCACGTTCATCAGAATTGATAGTCATATAGTCTTGCTGTTGCCGTGTACAGCGATCTCCTGGTTCTGCTCATTTCACTCAGCATCAGTTCATGTAAATCTCTCCAAGCCTTTCTAAAATCATCCTGCTGGTCGTTTCTTCCAGAACATTCATAGATCATAACTTGTTCATCCATTCTCCAATTGGCGGGTATCCATTCAGTTGCCACTATGAGAAGGGCTGCCACAAACATAAAAAAGAACTCTCAAAGAGAGAGGAGAGCTATTCTGTCAGCCCTCTTTTTTAGACCCTGAAGAAAGGTGGTTTCTCTGACAAGAATCATCTTCCTGGGACCACTAGGTGGCACCATAGTGGATTGAGCACTGACCCTGAAGTCAGGAGGACCTAAGTTCCAAGGATAAAGTCTCTTAACATGAGATCTCTTAAGATGGCCACCTTTAAATACCTCATATAGGAGTTCAGGTACAGAACTGTTAAGGATAGAAATTTGTCTGGATATGTGTGTATACCTATATAATCTATATATCTATATCTATCTATAGAGAGATAATTATTTATAACATGTATTAAATGTATTGATAATATGTATCAAGTTACAAACTTGATACATAAAAACACACCGGTATATAGACCTAATACATAAATATGTACTTATTAAACTTTCGTGATTGCCTATTGCTTCTAGGAAAAATTTTCAACTCCTGTGTTTAGCTTTTATTTGTTTAATCATTTTTTTTTTCATTTCTATCTGATTCTTTGTGACCCTTTCTGAGGTTTACTTGGCAAAGATACTAAAATGGTTCACCATTTCCTTCTCTGGTTTATTTACAAATGAGGAAACTGAGGCAAATAGGGTGAAGTGACTTACCCAGGATCACATAGCTATTAAGTGTCTGAATTTAGGGAGTGTCTGAGGCTAGATTTGAGCTCAGGTCCTTATGCCTTTAGAGCTGTTGCTCTATAAACTGCTCCACCTAGCTGCATGCCTCTCTTGAGATTACCTTCCAAGTATTCTGTACAGATTTTATAAATACAATCTTTGGTAGGTCATTTTTCCTATTGAATATGGGCTCCTTGAAGGCCATGTTTTTACCTTTCTTTGTATCCCCACAACTTTGCCTAGCATTGTGCTTAGCATATTATAGTGCTTAATAAATGGATATTGGCACTGACAAAAATGAATAAAATGAAAAATACAGTAGAAAACTTAAAAGAAATAAATTCAGAGAAGCAATAAACAAACAGCAGAATGTCTGCAGTGGAAAATGGAGCATCACAGAATGCAGACAAGAAAGCCAGATGCAAATAGAAACAGAGAATACCTGTGAATTGTCAGAACTGTTAGCAAATAAGCAAATTCAGGCAACATACCTGGAATTTAAATTGTGATGCGGCAATCTCCAGATCACTAATGTCCCAGAAAGCTAAGAAAAATGAAAGAAATTTAGTGTAGTGGATTGAGCGCCAGCCCTGAAGTCAGGAGGACCTGAGTTCAAATCTGGATTCAGACACTTAATACTTCCTAGCTGTGTGACCCTGGGCAAGTCACTTAACCTCAATTGCCTCAGCAAAAAAGAAAAATTAAGGAATTTCAACCCTGTGCTTCAGACACCATTCAGAGACAGATGCCCGGATTGTTGAAAACAAGTGGTGAAATACAAAGGCAAACATGGAAGTCTTGCCTGGGATGCATATTGGCTGTGTCACCTTGGGCAGGTCACTTATCTCCCAGTGCCTCGGTTGAAGGTCTCAGATACTGAGTTTCAGAAGAAGGCCTGTCTGCACTTATAAAGGGAGCTTTATCCCTGAAAAAATTTCTATAGATATCAGATCCAAAGATAAAAAAGGAGGAAGGTTAAGAAGGAGGAAGACAAGGAGGAAGAAGCAAAAGCAGAACTTTCTCACTGCAGTTCAAGATTGCAATCCTCTAAAACCCCCAGATCATTTTCAATTGAATAACTTTTCCCCATAATATCTTTATTTTCCACTTAGGAAATTAATTTTTAAAACCAAAGCATGAAGACTTGACCTTCATTTGCATTAAATTGAGTCTTATTAGGTTCAGCCTTGAGTTCTAGTCTGTCAAGATCTTTTTGAATCCTGCCTGTCATCCTCCCAGCTTGGGATCTTTTGCAACTTCCATTTAATCAATAATCAAAATGTCAGACTGTACAAACCCAAGGATAGGTTCAGCTGGACACCTTCATGCATTGGCACTGAACAATTGAGGTCTGCTCTTTAAATACTTGGCTAAAATCTGGGTAAGTTCTGTGTATACCATCAGTTCATTTTTTCTTTTTCTTTCTTTTTTTTTTTTAAAGGGAAGCAAGGTTCATCTGGAATGACCTCTTCTTTGATGGAACCACTCTGACTTTTTGTGGTCAACATTTCCCCTTTCTGGCTATTAACTAACCATCCCTTTAATTAGATGTTTTAGAATTTTGCCAGGAACTAAAGTCAAGGTCACTGGCCTAGAGTTTGCTGACTACATGCTCTGCCCTTTTTTGGAAAATAAGATGATTTGCTCTTTTCCCATTCTGTAATTTTTTTCTCCATCCTCAATCTTTTCTCTCCATGATCTTTGACCATTGCTCCAATTCTCAGTTTTTAAAAAAATGCTCCTATATGCTCAACCCCCTAATTCTAAAAGAAAATAAATCATGGTCACTTTGGGCTGCTATCTTCTACCCATTAGAATGCAAAAAGTAGAAAAAATTGGTGAAATCCTATGTGGACAGGAGAGGATGGGGGGGGGGAGATGAACATTATTAATGAAATTTATGTGGTGCAAATATTTTGCAATATAATATGGCAGTAATCAGGAGGGGAAAAAAGATCATAATTTTAAATCCAGAATACTAGGAATTCATCCCAGAATATATTTTTTAAAAAGGACCCATCTCTATGGAAATATTTATAGCTGCTTCACTATAGATTTAATAATAACAATAATAATTGGTATTTGTCAGTGGCAGCTAGATGGCACTATAGTGCAAAGAGCATGGAACCTAGAGTCAGGAGGACTCATCTTCCTCAGTTCAAATCTGTCCTCAGATACCTACTACCTGTGTGATTTGGGGCAAGCCATTAAACGCTGTTTGCCTTAGTTTCCTTATCTGTAAAATGAACCAGAGAAAGAAATGGCAAACTACTCCGGTGTTTTTGCCAAGGAAACCCTAAATGGTGTCATGAAGAGTTGGGACAAGAATGAAACCACTGAACAGGAACAACAAAGTAAGACAGGGCCAGAATCTGAACCTAAGCTCTTTGACTCCCGATCGTGTACCTTTTTCTTTTTTTCTTTTTTTTTTTTTTTTTTAAACTGAGCCATGTTGCCTTAAATTGACAAAAAGCCTGGAAGTAGCCTCTCTGTCCAACAGCTGAATCAATTATGGTGTATTAATGGAATGAAATGTTATAAGTGTCATAAAAATGACAAGAATCATTCAAGGAAATATGGAAACATCTCTGCAGAGATGCTGCAAGGAAGAATCCATGGAAACCAGACCTGTGTGCACCCTGCCTGCCACTCTCTTAAAAAGGGCAAAATTAAGGGGGGAAAGAAGGCAGGCAGGCAGGCAGGGAGAAAGGTCACAGGACCGTGAAGGTCCATTGGACAAAGGTCATGCTGTCGTTTTGGGCTTTGCATTAATTCATTTGGTTCTTTGTTGGTTAAAGCTGGGACCTTTTGGAAGATTTCCCTTTGGGTTTGCATGTTTGTTTGTTTATTGAGTTGATGATTGATGATAGAAAATCCAAGTGACCCGGACCAAAAAGTTTAGATTTTGTGAAATGTTGCTTTTTCTTTAAAACAAAACAAAACAAAAAACCCAGACATTTCAAAATCTCTGAACTTAGCATCTCCTTAAAAACATGAGGGTTTTGCCTAGTTGGGGGGCCATATGGTCTCAGAGCATGGGTCTGGTGGTGAGATATGTCTTGTATCTGTCAGGGAACACTTGGTGCTAAGTTTTAGAGGCTCAGCTCCCATCTGCCCCTGGAGTCATTCAGCTTTTGTTCTCTGCAGTTCCTGGAGACTATCAGGCTGTGGAGAAATCATGTATCCTGAACCCAAAGGAGATTAGGCCTTCTAACCCGACCTCCTTAATTTATGAAGGAGGAAACAGGCCCAGCCAGGGAAATGAGTTATCTGACATGCCAGAGATAATGGTTAGCAAAACCCAGCTGATAAGTAATAATTTGCATGTATATGGCACTTGTAGATTCACAAAGAATGTGCATGTCTTTTCTCATTTAACCCTGTGAGATAGGCAGAAGTGTGCATTTATTAAATGCTTACTGTTTGCTAGGCACTATGCTCAGTGCTGGGCTTACAAATACAAGCAGGAAGAAAGATGATCCCTGCCCTTGAAGGAGCTTACGTCCACATGAAGTATACATCCTCTAGTCCACTGGTAATAACAGCTCCTGCTGTCATGTCTTGTCCTTTTTGATTCTTATCCATGCCTTCCCATGTATCCACTTCCCAGAGGGAGTTGATTGAACTGCATGAACATCAATGGAACCCCTATGGGGGTACACACTTGGGGTATACAGGACTAGCCCAACTTCTCTGCTCATATAATTTTTTGATAACATTGCAAGCCCTTCCCCACCTTAATCTTTACTTTAGTTTTATCTGTACCTTTACTGGCAACTTGGGGGCGCAGTGGATAGACTGTCCTGCTTGGATTGGGAAGCGCTGAACTCGATACCTTTGTTATCCGCTAAGGGGTATACTGGTAGACTGTCCCACTTGAGGAAGAACTGAACTCGTCGCCTGTGTTGTCCGCTAGGGAGCGCTGTGATAGAGTGTCCCATTTGGTTTGAGAAAGAACTGATCTCGCTTCCTCCATTGGCCACTAGGGGACGCTGTGGCAGACTATCCTACTTGGTTTGAGAAAGAACTGATCTCGCTACCTCCATTGGCCACTAGGGGCGCTGTGGTAGACTATCTCACTTAGTTTGAGAAAGAACTGAGCTCGCTACCTCCATTGGCCACTAGGGGCGCTGTGGTAGACTATCCCATTGGGTTTGAGGAAGAGCTGAGTTGGCTCCCTCTTCTGTCTCACTTGGATAGGGGAAGACTTGAACTCTTTACCGTCTGATTCCCACCTGTGACTCCTGCCTAATTCCTCATCTCTTTCCTTCCTGCCCTCCAGACTCCAACCAGACTAGACATAGAGCTGCCCCCTGAAGGCCACATGCAAATCCTCTATCCCTCCTCACTGATGAAATCATTTTTTTCTCTTCTCTTATTCTTAAGTCATTTTGTCTGGTCTCTCCTTTGCCTATATTTCTCCTTATCTATGTGCATTTCCAGCACAGACTTCCTGGGGGACAAGGACTGGGTCATTTTTATCTTTGGGTTCCCAGCGCCTTCATTACTGCCCCCCCCCCCATGCTTCCTCTCTGTTTGTTGAACTGTTTTTTGAATGTGGCTGGAGCCGGTCCAATAATTCTTCTTCTGCCGACCTCTCTTGGCATTTACTCTCATATGTCTTTCCATATCTCTTTGTGTTCTTCATGCTTGTCATTTTTATAGTGCAGTAGTATTCTATTACACTAATGTCCCTTAATTTATTCATCCATTTCCCAGTTATTGAACATAGGGGGTTTTATTCTTTTAGTTTTTTCACTATTACAAAAAAAAGCAGCGAGGAATATTTTAGGGGCAGATGCTTTTCTTCTCCTGCTTTTTTTTTCCCCCCTGAGGCTGGGGTTAAGTGACTTGCGCAGGGTCACGCAGCTAGGAAGTGTTAAGTGTCTGAGACCAGATTTGAACTCGGGTTCTCCTGAATTCAGGGCTGGTGCTCTATCCACTGCGCCCCCTAGCTGCCCTCTCTTCTCCTGCTTTTAATCACACCATCAGGAAATTGGTGCCGGGCAGGAATATTGCTGGACCAAGGGGGGCAGTCAATTTTGTGTTTCTCCTCTTTTCTAGGTTGCCGGTTCGCTCTCCAAAAAACTTCCACCAATCCATGCCCTCACCCGTAGTGTACACACACAGAGCCTGCTTCTTCCCAGCCCCACCAACATCAAATTTGAAGTACTACTTTTTTTCTTAGTTTCTTTCGTTAGTTATTTCTTTTTTTTTTAAATGTACTTTGTTTTAATCTGAATCTAAATACCAAGAATAACCTAGTTAGAAAGGAAATCAAGGATTGTACCCGAGCGTCCTTAGTTCTGCAACCCCAAACATTGTGCTCTTCCCTGTAAGTTGGAAATAGTTTCAATATGTCCCCACTGTCTGCTTTCTCCTCGCCTGCCTCCCTTCTGTTCTCTTCTCTACATTTTTAGAGTGCTTCATTGGCCCTCTTTTCTTTTAATCTTTCCTTTTTTCATTGTGATAAATGTATTGCTAGGACCACCTGCCCACCCATCCCTACCTCCACTGCCCCACGTGAGAAAAACAAAATGCAATATATACGATCTAGCAAAATAAATTTCTGAATCAGCCTCAGTGGAAAGTAATGCTCTTATCATCTGTACATGTACCCGGTCTCCTTGTAGAACATAAGCCTTTTGAGGGCAGGGGCTGGGACCTTTTTATAATTTGTATCTAATTGATACATCTTATTCTGCAGTTTTAAGTTTATTACTTCCTCACTTGGAAGGTAGGAAGATGCTTCATATCCTAATCTTTTTCTTTTGTAGTTTTTTCCCCCTGAGGCAATTGGAATTAAGTGACTTGCCCAGGGTCCCACAGCTAGGAAGTGTTGTGTCTGAGATCAGATTTGAACTCAGCTCCTCCTGACTTCAGGGCTGGTGCTCTATCCACTGCACCAACTAGCTGTCCCCTTTTGTAGTTTTTATGTGCATAATTCTGTGCTTTTCAAGTATGCTAATTCTCCCAGGCCTCTTGGCCTGGACTCTAAAGGGAATCTGGCCAAGTCCAAGTCCCTTTCCCTCTTCTGTAAAATGAGCGGGTTGGATTAGAATAGCCCGTGTTCCCAAATAAAATTAGGAAGCTGTCCAAGAAGAATTTCTCCCAAAATTAAAAACGTGTCTCTCTGCTCTGAAACTGTATGTCTCCGAAGTGACAGATGGCTTGGCCCCTTCATGGGCTGTCACTGTGACTTTGATGATCAGGGAAGGACACTGGGGGAGGTGGGGAGAGCCGGGGTGTGGATTTGCAAGCCGATGTCAGTTACCGGTTAGCAGCTCGGAGACGAGGCTTCCCCTTGCTTCTGCAAAGAACCCAGTTCGGGAGGAGATCGTTTCTTCTATTCCCCACCCAGAGCTGCAGCTAGGAGATTTGGTACCATGGGCAGCTACCACAAACTACCCTGAGTAAGCAGGATGGAACGAGTCTGTAGTTGAGGTAAGGTACCACCCCAGGGAGAGGAGACAGTGTGTGAGGTCATTAGGGAGAGGGTAAAGGGCAGGCCCGGGGCCCCCTTCCATGTGCCACCTGTAGCTTCCTACTGTAACCAAGTGTTCTGGCTGCCTGGTTCTTCACTCTGTGGTTTCCCTGCTACTGATGGACATCCAAGAGCTTGCTACCATCACCCATAGGGTTCTTCTCCCTCTTCTCCCCAATTGTGGCTTGTTCCTTTTTTTTTTTTTATTAAAGCTTTTATTTTCAAAACACATGCATGGGTAATTTTTCAACACTGACCCTTGCAAAACCTGTTCCAACTTTTCCCCTCCTTTCCCCCCACCTCCTCCCCTAGCTGGCAGGTAGTCCCATACATGTTAAATATGTTAAAATATGTGGGGCAGCTAGGTGACACAGTAGATAGAGCACCAGCCTTGAATTCAGTAGGACCTGAGTTCAAATGTGGTCTCAGACACTTAACACTTCCTAGCTGTGTGACCCTGGGCAAGTCACTTAACCCCAGCCTCAGAAAAAGAAAAGGAAAAAAATATATATGTTAAAATATGTGTTAAATCCAATATGTGTAAACATATTTTATACAGTTATCTTGTTGCACAAGAAAAATCAGATCAAAAAGGAAAAACATGAGAAAGAAAATAAAATTCCAACAAACCACAACAAAAAGAGTGAAAATGCTATGTTGTGAACCACATTCTATTCCCATAATCCTCTCTCTGGGTGTGGATGGCTCTCTTTATTACGAGATCATTAGAACTGGCCTGAATCCCCTCACTGTTGAAGAGAGCCACGTCCATCAGAATTGATCATTGCATAATCTTGTTGTTACTGTGTATAACGATCTGGTCCTGCTCACTTCACTCAGCATCAGTTCTTGTAAGTCTCTCCAGGCCTCTCTGAAATCATCCTGTCAATCATTTCTTACAGAACAATCGTATTCCATAACATTCATACACCATAACTTATTCAGCCATTTCCCCACTTAAGGGAAGCCTCAATTTCCAGTTTGTTGCCACCACAAAAAGGGCCGTTGTGATTTATTTCAGCATTGCCTTTCCTGAGGCCCAGATGGAAAGGAGAGATGAGAAATTGCCCCATATTTAACTCCCCAGACTATTGAATTTTCAGGGCAGAAAGATCTTTAAAGGTTAAAAGAGAACCTGGGGGTATTGGGTCCCAGCTGTTCAGAAACAGGGTTATCTTATAATTCTTGTCTACCCACAATGCCTGGCTGTGACTACTTTATAGATCATTGGGTAGAAAATAGTACTAAGGGGGCGCTTGGAGATTCCCTAGGCCAGGGCTGCATATCCTGGAGACTGCAATTTTGTTCATGTTATTTCTACTGAATTGGTTTCTTTTGCAAACTGACCATTTTGTATTAGGCTTTTAGAACATTTTGAGAAGGGACATCCAGGGTTTCCTAGGTAGCCCAGAGCAGTTAACCCTGCTCTAACCCTTCATTATATAGGGAAGCCCTGAGAAGGGCTAAAAACGCAAAGCCAGCAATCTCAAGCATTTTTATTTCTTTGGACGTTGATTATTTGTGATATTTCTATACAATAATCCTGAGAGGTAGGGGTATGATATTTCCCATTTCACAGCTGAGTAAACTGAGGTGGGGTGACATGCTGGTCTTTGCCCGAGCTGGGATGACAACCCTTACTTCTTGTTCTTTTCTCTCTTGGTTGCACAGTCTTGGGAAGAGGCTTCCTTGAAATGATCCTGGGGTCCAAGTGATGCAAGCATTATTTTCTATATCGTAGATAGAGGACTGATAATATTAGAAAAATATACTCAGGGGCATTCTGCAGGAAGCCTAAGGGAGGAGGCTATTACTGGTCAGTCACTATCGCAGGCTTCTTGAAGGAGGCTGCACATGAATTGGGCTTCAGAGGGCAGATAGGAAATTCAACAGACAAAGATGGTGCAGGGAGAGCATTCTAGGGGCAGGGAGCTGTATGGGCAAAGGTTTAGGGATTTCTGCTCCTGGGTTAAGGAGTTAAAGCTCTGGCTCATTTAATGTAAGAGGTGATGTTGAGAGGAGGCAATCTTGGGAACAGGCAGGTACAGTTGCCATGGGATGCAGTCCTAGAACAGTGCTGTTCTCTCCTTCCTCTAGGGCAAAGCTCTTGTTGCACTATCTTCGTTATGTTTCTGGGAATGAGCATACTGGAAAGGGGGAGGTGTTTGGAAGAAGTCATCCCCATTAGATGGTGAGCTCCTCATAAACAGGGAGTGTCTTTTGTCTTTCTTTGTATCATCTCCAACACTTAGCATGGTGCCCTCCATATAGAAGGGGCTTAATAAGTGCTTAATGGTTAGCTGGAATATGGAGGGGAGTAATCTGAAATGAGGATGGAAGGAAGGGAAGGTAACACGGAAGAGTATGAACTTTATTCTCTGACCCTGATGATGGTGATGTTTATGGATGATGATGATGGTGATGTTGATGGATGATGATGATGGTGATGGAAGATGGTCATGATGATGATGGTGGTGATGATGATGATGATGGTGATGATGAAGATGAAGATGGTGATGGATGGTGATGGATGATGGTTAGCATGATGATGATGGTGATATTGATGGATGATGGTGATGGTGAGGGATGATGGTCATGATGATGATGACGATGGATGGTGATAATGAAGATGACAGTGGTGATGGTAATGATGATGGTGATGATGGATGATGAAGATGATGACAGTGGATGATGATGATGGTGATGGATGGTGATGGATGATGGTTAGCATGATGATGATGGTGATGTATGGTGATGATGACAGTGGTGATGGTGATGATGATGGTGATGTTGATGGATGATGGTGATGGTGAGGGATGATGGTCATGATGATGATGACGATGGATGGTGATAATGAAGATGACAGTGGTGATGGTAATGATGATGGTGATGATGGATGATGAAGATGATGACAGTGGATGATGATGATGGTGATGGATGGTGATGGATGATGGTGAGGGATGATGGTCATGATGATGACAATGGATGATGATGATGATGATGACAGTGCATGATGATGATGGTGATGATGATGGTGATGATGATGACAATGGATGATGATGATGATGATGGTTGGTGATGATGATGATGATGATAGTGGATGATGATGATGGTGATGTATGGTGATGGATGATGGTTAGCATGATGATGATGGTGATATTGATGGATGATGATGATGGTGAGGGATGATGGTCATGATGATGACAATGGATGATGATGATGACGATGGATGGTGATGATGAAGATGACAGTGGTGATGGTGATGATGATGGTGATGTTGATGGATGATAGATAGCGATGATGGTCATGATGATGATGGTGGAGAGGAGGAGGAGGATGGTGATGATAGGAGGCAATATTGGGTAGTTGATTGAGAGCTGACTGAAGCTGAGAAGAGTTGGGTTCAAGCCCCGCCTCTGACTCACTGTTTGACTCTGGGCAAGCCCCTCTTGAGGCCTCGAGGGAGCTCTCTGAGGCAGCTCTCTAAGGCCCGGGGGTGTAGGGAGCCTTCTTACCCACATGTCCCCTCTGAAGCCTCCAGTACAGTCCCTATTAATAGCAGCAGCATGGCTGTGGAATTCTGACTATTATTTCCGACTTTTCTGTATCAGAGCGGCTGCTTCTGCGGAATTTTCTCTTTCTCCTTTTTCTTGTTTGCTTTTCGAAGCGCTGGCTCCCAGGGAGGACGTGGGGGAGGGACACGAGGTAATTGCAGGTGACATCAAACAGAAGAAGCCCATGAGATGATTTTCCCAGGTAAAAGTGGGCAGGATTTCCATGGGCCTCTGAGGTCAGCAAAGTGCTTTCCAGACATGATCTCATCTGCTCTTCTCACAGTCACCTTGGGAAGTAGGAACTAAGGCTTCAGGCTCCCGTTTTACACAAGAGGAAGCTGAGGCGGGCAGAGATTAAGTGACTTTCCAGGAGTCACAAGGTTAGGCAGAGTCAGCGCCCAGCCTTCAACCCTAGTCCCCAGTTCCCCTTTGGGCAGTAGGGAGCACAGTAGGGAGCAGAAGAAGAATCTGAGGATCTCTTCGGACAGCTAGGAGGGCAGCTGGGTTTGGGAGGGCTCAGAGACCCCGAAGGAGCCTGAGGGAGTGATCACGCCAGTCTGGACGGGGAGGCCTTGGGTCTCTACTAGGATGGTAGAAAGGGACCAGAGGCGGCAAGCATTAGGACATGGGAGCTGATGGGATGTGAGGGTTGAGGGGGAGGGATGAGCCGGAGGGGTCATGAGGCAGAGGACTAAGCAGTGATGGTGACACCATTGGTGGGTGAAGGCCGGAGCTGGTGCTGTGACCTTGGGCCTCTTCAGAGTTGGTCCCTAAGTCTCTTCTGAGCTCTCTGATTTCTCCTTCATTCTGCTGTCAAATGAATCTTCTTTAAGCACAGGCCTGCGCTGCTGCTCTGCTCAAAAACCTTCATTACTTCCCCATATCCTCCAGGATCAAGTACAGGACATCCCTGTCCCTCATCTCTGCCCGGCCCGGCCCCTGTGCTGCTTCTCTACCTGTCCCTCATCTCTGCCCGGCCCAGCCCCTGTCCCTCATCTCTGCCCGGCCCGGCCCCTGTCCCTCATCTCTGCCCGGCCCGGCCCCTGTCCCTCATCTCTGCCCGGCCCGGCCCCTGTCCCTCATCTCTGCCCGGCCCGGCCCCTGTCCCTCATCTCTGCCCGGCCCGGCTTCATCTCCTATTTCTGGGCCAGCTGGGGCTGGAAAGCTCATGGAGGGATCCACACTGTCTCCTCACCTCCAGCTCTGGCCCTAGCTTTCTGCCCAGCTCAGCTCACCTGCCTGAGATCTCCCCTCTCCTCTCTATCCCAGGACTAGCGCTCGTGTAACTGAGCATGGAGGATTCAAGTGGAGACTTGTTAAAAATGATCCCAGTCCTCCGCTGCCTCTGTGACTTTGTCTCTCCAGAGGTACAGATTGCAGCTTGTCCTCTTTCTCTATCCATGTCTTCCCAGCACCCCACGTGCCCATTTTGTCCTGATGTCCATCGGGAAGGCGGCAGTGACGGTTCTCTTGGCCCGGGGGTCACCCCCTCTCTCTCCATATTTTCTTCATTTTTGGAGGTCCTCCTAGACCCCACTTTTCTCACATAAATTCTCCTTTTGAGACAAGTTGCGGCCTTCTCGGGCCCCTGCGCCTCCCACTGCCCTTTGCTCTGAAAAGAAAACCATCTCCAGAGCGGGGTTTGACCTTTGCAGGAAAATGAGGTCTCTCTTTGTGGATGAAGGAATCACTGACCGCCATTGCTCCTTCTTGATAGGAGAGCCTCCTGCGCAGCCAGCCTCAGGGAGAGGACTGGTGCTGTGTTTACTTGTGTATCTCCCTCTCTTCTTTATTTCCTTACCCGGGTAAACAAAGTCACAAGAGTGAAAGAGCACTGGGTGTTTGGGGAATGATGAGCAGTCCAGTTCGGCCAGAGGGAAGCTCATGGGAAGAAAAAGTCTCATGGGGCCCGACCAGAAGGGCCTTGAATGCCTGGCTAAGGACAGGGGAACCACTGAAGATTTCTAAGCAGGAAATGACGCAATCCAAACTGTGAATGAAAGCAGTTACTCTGGCAGCGTGGGCAGGGGAGGGGGGTGGGAAGAGTCTGGAACCGAGGGAGCTTCTGGGGAAGAGGAGATGAGGGAACTTGGCCCCACAGGCCTTGTCAGGACTTGCATTTCCTCCCCTCGAAGAGGCGGGGGCCTATGGGTACAGAATCCCCAACCCAGGGACAGGGTAAGCTGCTTTTCTCACATTTATGGGCTTTCAAAGTCACAAAAGTGGCGAACCTCAGAAGCAGAATTTGAACCCAGGACCTCCGAGCAGAGCCCAGGCTCTGTCCTTGGCGGAGAGTTTGATAGCTCTGGTCCAGAGGCTTGCCTCGGGGGCCAAGCCCCAGTCCGGAAGAATCCAGGCGCTTCCCAGCAGGGACCCTCAGGTTGGGTTCTGCATTTATACAGTGGGAGCGTGGGATCTGAGGCCCCTCCCGGCCTGCCGTGCGCCGTCCTGTGATCTCGCTCAGTCACTCCGCCTTTGGCCTTGGTTTCCCTCTCTGTAACATGAGGGTGTTGGGTCAATGACCTAAGGTCCCCATCGGCTCTAGGTTTGGCGTCCTTGGATTTTTGCCTGTTTTCGGTGGAGTAAACTGAGGCTCAAAGGGGACGGCTTGGCTCCTCAGCTGGGAGGACGTTCCTGCCTGCGGCAGGTCCCCAGACACGGGCAGCCTCGGCCCTGCAGGGCCCTGGGGTGGGGAGCCAGCCCCGTCCCTGTGACCTTATTCTCACCTACCCCTCGATCTCTCCGGTCCTTGGGTCCTCCTCTCATGCTGTTCTCTTCTTTCTCCCACAGGAGCAGCAGCTCAGGACTCGGTCCCTGAAGGAGCCGGTGGTGGCCTGGTGCCCAATGACAGGGTAGGTCCCTCCAGTCCTAAAGCCTTGGTGGGGGCTCCACCCCCATAGATGGGCTCCATCCCCTCCCGAGGGCCCGTGTCCTCCTGGGTGTGCAGCAGGCTGGAGTCTCCAAGCCCCAGGGGCCCCATGGGAGGGCTCACCCTGGAGGTGCCCACAGTAGGGCTCACCCTGGAGGTGCCCACAGTAGGGCTCACCCTGGAGGTGCCCACAGTAGGGCTCTCCCCAGAGGTCCCATGCAGGGCTCGCCTTCTTTGCCCCAGTGCTGACTCTCACTACCTAGAAATTCATTCAGTTGAATCCCGGGTGGGGGGAGGGGAGCGGTGCAGCTGCTAGGTAGGGAGCACCCCTGGGCTGGGGGGTCTCTTTCCTCTTGGTTGTCAGCTGGGGAGTGTGTGGGGGGGAGCCTGGAAGTGAGCACTGCCTGGCTGTGCCCACTGGCCCGTCAACTCGGCTGACGCCATGGTGGGTCCTGGCGTGGGTGGTCGCCCGGCTGGCTTCGAGGTGCTGGCAGCCCTGGCCCAGTCACTCATTGGCTGGCTGTGGCCCAAGCGATCTGGTGATGGGGCCGGTGGTGCAGTGGGTGGAGCCCTCGCTCCCTGTGTCTCAGCAAAACCAGTTCCCTCATTTTGGAGACAAGGAGGGGAGGCCCGGACAGGTTCAGAGGCTCGTCCTGGCTAGCCAGTGTCCCAGGGCGGGATTTGAACTCGGGCCAGTGACAGTTCAGGAGGAGCTGTGGGCGGGGAGAGACTGGTTCTTTGTGATCGCTGACTGCGGAGGGCTCGGCCTGATACCGTAGAGCGGGGCTGGACATGCGGCAGTTCTGAAGCCTCTGGGGCCTCATTCCAGAGCTTGACCTCAAGTAAAAATCAGATGAAGCAAACCCAAAGTCACTGGGGGCAGAACCACTAGAAACTGGGAGAATCAGGGAAGCCTTCCTGTAGGAGGTGCTGCTTGGGCTGCACTTCAAGGCAGGTTTGGGATTTTAAGGGGCAGATGTGAGAAGGGATGGCATCCCAGGCATCGGGCACAGCTTATGCAAAGGCATGGAGGGGAGCCGGACTGTTGTGTGTGAGGGACGGAGAGTATAACTTCTTACTGCCTGGGTCTCAGTTTCCTTGGCAGGAGGATTTGGACTGGGGGAGCCCTGCAGTCGGGAGACCCCTCAGCAGGCGCCCGTTCTGGTTGTGTGCTTATGATATAGGGGATGTGGTGTCCCACGAGGTCCCTTCCTCCTCTCATTCTGGGTCATGTGTCCCTGGCACTTTGAGATCTGCAGTGACTCTGTCACTGCCTCGAGGGAGGGTGGCGCTGCCTGGGGTCCAGAGAGGCCATTGTTGATAAGAAGCAGCACCTGAATCCATGTCCTGCTGGCTTCCAGTGCAGCTTTCTATCCACTGATCCACACTGCCTCTGTTATAGAAATTATGTAAGTAATTCTCATGTAAATTCTATAAATATTATTCCATAAATTATGTATAATTATTATATAAGGGATGTAGACAGAGTATAAATTATGTATAATTATTATATAAAAGATGTAAATAATAAGAATTTTTTAGAGAAACAGGAGAGAGTGTGTTTAGTCGTTAAAGTGTCAGCAATCTGAACAAAACTTGGGCAGTCGCTTCTTTTAAAATGGTTGTTTTTTATGCTTGATATCAAACAGTATCACCCAGGGGTACTCCAGGGTCCCTTGGAGATGCACTGGCACGGGGGGTACAGTGCCAGGCTCTGATCAATCCTGGCTGGGGGCCTGGGTGAGGGAGGGAAGCCCCTGGTGCCCAGCAGCTCTCAGACAGTTGTGGTTACAGAGAAGTGGTGCCTGATTGTCCTCCGTGCGCTCTCTACAAGATGCTTCAACCCCAGACCCCGTCCCCCATCCCCAACATGCCCTTCCTCCCCACCTCTGCCTCCCACCTTCCCTTATTCCTCTAAGATTCTTCTCCGCTCCTTCTCCTGGGGAGCCTCTCTGGCTGCGGGAGCCTTCCTCTCCAGTGGGGATTTGTCACATGATGAATGTCTTGTAGGTTCTCATTTACGTGCATTGCAGAGGCCACAGGACTAAGGGGAGGGTTAGGAAGCCCTGGGTTCCAGGCTTGCCCAGGATTGTCTATTCACCTCTTATTGGCCCAGGGACTCTCTGGTTGCATAGAAGGGGAAAGAGGGAGCACTGGCCATGGTGCTCCCCAGAACCAAAGCTCTTAGCTCAGACTCATGGCAACCCCTCATTCTTCTGTCATGCTCAACCCCACTTTGGAGATGAGGAACCAGGGCTAGGAAGTGGTCACACGAGCCCGCAAGCAGCGAGACTGGGGGAGGCCATGGGACCCCAGGGCCATTGGTGCCAAATGGGTGTAGATACCTTGAGGACAGGGACTATTATTCTTGTGTCCCCAGCATTTACACGAGCCCAGAGCAGAGAGGTGCTTAATAAATGCTCTTTGCTTGAGGACATGCTGTTCCCCTCAGTAGCATGGGAACTTCTGAAGGGCAGGGATGGTTGGATCTTTCTCTGAGCTTCAGCATCCAGCACTGTGCCTGGACACCTAGTAGGCTCTTCATGAGTGCTTATCGACTGGCTGCTTAGCACAGTTATCTGGTACATAGTAGGCACTTCATTAATTCTTGTCCATCGCCTGACTTAGCACAATACCCAGCGCACAGTAGGCTCTTCACAAATGCTTGTTGACTGGCTGGTGGCTTTCCAGAACGCAGGGCATCTTCCCTTGTAGCACCACTTGACCGCTCCCTGAAAATTCATCCTGTAGTTGAGAGGAGCCTCCCGCCTGCCCCCACATTTGCCTCCGGGGGAGGGGCTGAAGCCAGCCAGGGTCTGGCTTGGACATAGAGCAGAGGCGAGGCAATGGCTGCTCTCCTCCCAGAATCCTCTCTTCTGCTGCCAGAGGAAGTCGGATTTCTTATGCTTGGCAGAGCCTCCTTCACGCTCCACTTTGATCGCAAAGGCCGAGAAACCCAACCTGCTGGATGTGGAGCTTGGCAGATGCCAGAGATTCCTGCAAGGTTAGAGACCGCACCAGCCCTGGAGCCGGGGGCCCCCCGGTTCCCAGCCCGGACCGAGCCCTGGCAGATGTGTATCTTCCTTGTGTTGTTATTCACAGGAAGAAGCGAGCTCTGGACAAGGCCCCAGGTCACATGTGAGCCCCATTCTCCATGAGCCCGGGCTAGTCCCTTCCTCTCCAAGGGCCTCAGTTCTTCACATGCGAGTTGGAAACAGGGGCCCGTCAGAGCCATTTTAGCTCCAAAGCTGTGATTCCCCTGAGAAGATCTCCAGATGGAACTTCTATCCGCAGTGTACGAGGCGGGACTGCCGGGGTGATCGCCCCAAAGCTGTAGAAGGAAACGGAGCGGTTGTGAATCTGGGGTCACACAGTCTGGTGGGGTCAGAGCCGGGGCTTGAAGCCAGGACTCCTGAACACTTGCAAGGCCGGTGCTCTCCCCATTACACAGTGGTTTGTGGGGTAGAGCTAGACCAGGGGGGGTCACCAAGTTCCCCAGGTGTGACAGGGGCGATGTGCCTCATCAAGACCCCTGTTCTGTGCATACAACAACTGGTCATGTGGGTTTCTGTGGGAAGACCTCCTGTGAGGGGATGTATGCCCTCCCCCTCCCCCTGTAGGACGGCTCTCCCTGTGGGGGAGTTCTTGGCATGGAGCCTTAGGCTGTCTCTGACTGGCCCCTCGCTCCGGGGCCAAGAAGGAAAGGAACCCCTCTCCCTTGATTTCAAACCTCAGAGCCCAGGCTCCTTCTTCTCTTCCTGCTTTCTTTCCATTCCTCAGAACTGAAAATCAGCTCTTTGATTTTCTCACTCAGTGACCAGCAGCATCTAATTGTCAAGTGAATCATTCAAATCATGTCCCAAACTGAATTCATTATCTTTCCCTCAGACATCCTCCCCCTTTCCCTATTTCTAGGGAGGACACCACCATCCTCCTAGTTCCTTAGACTCCCAGCCTAGGCGTCATCCCAGACTCCTCAATCTCAACCACCATCACCTTTCCAAGCTATTGTCAAGTTCTGTCAGTTTCACCTTGTAGATTTCACTTGTATAGTGCCTCTAGTAGATTTCACCTATGCAGCATCTCTTGTAGATTTCATCTGTGTATCATCTCTAGTACATTTCGCCTTTACAGCATCTTTAGTAGATTTCACCTGTGCAACATCTCTAGTAGAATTCACTTGTGCAGCATCTCTTGTAGATGTCACTTGTGCAGCATCTCTTGTGGATTTCACGTGTGCAACATCTCATAGATTTTATCTGGATAGCATCTCTAGTAAAGTTCACCTGTGTAACACCTAGATTTCACTTGTGCAGCATCTTTGGTAGATCTATTTGTGTAGCATCTCTTGTACATTTCATCCATGCAGCATCTCTTATAAATTTTACCCATGCAGCATCTCTCATCAATTTCAGCTCCACAACGTCCTCTTCTCTCCTTTGACATAGTCCCCACTATGATCTGCACCAGTAGGCCTTCATCACTTCACACCTGGACTACTGCCATAGCCCTCTGGTGGGTCTGCCTGCCTTTATTCTCTCCATCCCAGACCATCCTCCATTCAGCCACCAAAGTGATTTTCCTAAAGCACAATAGGACCATGTCACCCTCTATTCAATATATTTCAGTGCCTTTCTATTGCCTCCGGGATTAAATATTAAGTCTTCTCTTTGGCATTCACAGCCCCTCATTACCTGGCTCAGGCGCTGGTATTCTTGCCCTTTATTCTCTCACTATTCCCTTGACAGCTGTGCTGGCCCACTTGCAGTTTCTCTGTCTGTCCCCAGGGACTGGGCTGTACTCCCTCATCTCTACATTTTAGAATCCCCGGTTTACTTCAAAGCCAGGCTCAGAGCCCCCTTCTGCAGGAGCCTTTCCCATTTCTCTACCTCCCCGTGCCTTTCACATCGAGATCACTGTCCATCTGTACTCTTATTTATTTGTACACAGCTGTTTCATGTTGTGTGTCCCATTAGACCGTGGGCTCCTCCAGGGCAAGGACTGACTGTTTTTCCTTTGTATCCCCAGTGCTTAATGGAATACTGGACACATAATAGGTATAAATGTTTATTGATTGTTAAGTAATGAGATTATGGAACAGGAAGGCATCCTGGAGGTTCAGCTCCTCTCCTCTCCTCTCATTTTGTGGGTGAAGAAACTGAGACAAAGAGAAGTGATCCCACCACTGTGGAGTCCTCAGTCGAGCCATGGAAGTTCACATGAAGGGCAGGTTTGAGGAGAAGAAAGTGGTGCATAACCAAGACCTGTGGGTTCTCCCTCTCCTGTTTGCCTTTGTTTTTGGAAATGCCTATTTAAGTCTGTGCTTGTCCAGTTCAGAATGAAAATAAATAAATTTAAAGCAGCAGCAGCAGAAAGAGACAATCAGAGCTGTCTCAAAGCAGAACGAACTATTTCGAGAAGGAATGAGTTCCTCATTAGTGAAAGACTTCAAGTGGAGAACCCTTGTTGGAGATATTGCAAAAGGGGATTCTGACAGGATAAAATATTACTAATAAGCGCATTTATATAGCACCTTAAGGTTTACAAAGTGCTTCACAGATGATATTCCATTTTATCCCCACAGCTTTATTGGCAGGTTGGTGCTATTATTATCCCCAATTTACAGATGAGGAAACTGAGGCAAGTAGCGTGTCAGTGGACTAGAAGACCTCTGGCTGAGATTATGAGTAGCAGAAACAGAGGCCCAGAGAGCCCTTGTTACCCAAAGTTAGCTGGTGCAGAGGCAAAGCAGTTCTGTCTTCACTCTGCCACATGGGGTCTCTGGGTAGCCCCATGCGTTCACTTCTGGCCTTGATGGAGAAAGTAGCTATGGAGCGCTGCAGCTAATTCATGGCAAATCATCAAAGCAAACAGACCTCAAGGGGCCCAGAAGTGGCCGGGAGAGCTGCCAGGAGTTTGTCTTTACTTGCAATTAAGAGTTTCCCAAAATAGCTCAGGGATCCTGTCTTCCTCAGAAGAGCTCCCATTCCTCCGGGTGCTGACAGTCAGGCACCTTCTGAGGGGGCCGGCTCTGCCTCCTCCCTTTCTGCACTCTCTGGAAACTCGTTAGATGAATCCTTCCGGGGGGGGGCTGCCCCCATCCCCCAAGGCCTGCTTTTCCATTCCCTTTCAGGTGATATCTCCCTTAGAATGTAAGTACCCTAAGGGGCAGCCCCGGTGGCTTTTCGTTAGGCTTTCTATCCCCAGCCCTTAGTTCTATGCTTGCCAGAGAGAAAACATCTAATAAATGCTCCTTATCTACAGCCCACCTGCCCTAGACCCTCAGTCCAACTCTGTCGACTCCCTGAGTCCTCCCTCCGTCTCTGCTTCCCACCTCTACCTCCAAGCATCCATGGATTCCTACTAAACCAGCTTCGTCTCCACCTTCCACAGGAAGCCTTTGCTAGTTCCTTCCCTCCTGGCTAATTACCTTCCTTGTCTCCTCTGGTACCAGTTTGGACCTGGCTCTTCTGCTCTGGTCTCTTGTGTCTCTCTGGGCAGGGCCTTTCTTTAGGAGATGGAGGCACTGGTGGGATTAACTGACAGAACCACTGCCTCCCCCTTTTTGAGTGAGATGCCCAATAACTTAACCAGGTGAATTAAGTCTCCATCCCAAAAGGTGTGGGATCAATGGATGCGCTGGGCTGCTCGAGACCAGAAGAGCGTCTGCAGTGGTTGAGGGAGACGTAGTCACACACTGGAGGGAGCCCATAGACCATCAGCCAACCCCCCAGAGAAGAGCTTCTGCCTTTCAGAAGAACAAATGACAGTCAATATGTAGTAGGAGATGGGAAGGAAGGAAGGAAGAAAGAGGAGGGAGAGAAGGAGAGAGGGAGAGAGGAAAGGAAGGAAGGAGGGAGGGAGGGAGGGAGGGAGGAAAGGAAGGAAGGAGGGAGGAAAAGAAGGAAGGAAGGAGGGAGGAAGGAAGGGAGGGAAGGAGGGAGAAAAGGAAGAAAGGAAGAGAGGGAGGGAGGAAGGAAGAGGAGGGAGGAAGGAAGGAAGGGAAGAAGGAAGGGAGGAAGGAAGGAAGGGAGGGAAGGAGGGAGAAAAGGAAGAAAGGAAGAGAGGGAGGGAGGAAGGAAGAGGAGGGAGGAAGGAAGGAAGGGAAGAAGGAAGGAAGGAAAGAAGGAAGGAAGGAAGAGGAGGGATGAAAGAAGGAAGGAAGGGCCTCTTTTACCTAGTCAAAAAAAAAAAAAAAAAAAACCAACAACAACAACAATCTGGGAGGGGAAGATCCTTGGAGTTTCTGGCTAAAACCCAAACAATTCTTATTTATGTTCACTGAACCCCAGGGTTCAGTGTGCCCGAGTGATGTTTGGGCTGAGACCTGCTGTTGGCCAGTCAGTGAGAAGCAGTGATTTGGGTTTGAGGCTTGGTCCTTACAAGCAAATGTGTCTTTTGGGGTTTCCGAGATTCCATTTTACATTCCCTCTGGCAGAGCAGCCACAGGTGAGGGTGTGAGGGTGAGCCGCCCCCAGTGGACAGAGGGAAGGGAAGGAGAAGGAACTGCACTGCCCAAGTGGAGCCAGCCCCAGGGGCAGCTCCTACTATGTATCGACTGTAGTTTGTTCTTTGTTCTGGAAGAAGGCCATGAATACTACTGATAATAATAACAACAATAATAGCAGCCATGTCATGGCCATACTCTGGGCCCGATGTGTCAGTGGGAAGCTGAGGTAGGACGGCCCCAGAGCTGGGCTGCCTCTGAAATGGGGGTTGTGCTCCCTGCCCGGCTTTTTCTCCTGCGTGGACATCCGCCTCAGCTTCCTCAGCCACGAAGTGGGGATGAATGTCTGCCCAGCTTTGACCCTTGGAAGCTTGCTGATCGTTAGACTTTCCCTCTGGGGGTGGGTGGGGTGGGGGCCTCTCTCTCTGGTTCCTCATCAGCGTGATGAGGATGACCCTGAGTGAGATCTTAGGATGAGAAGGGATTCACAGAGTCTGTTACGAGGCCCCTGGAGGGGACGCAGGGGCAGGCTCCCCTCCCCCAACCACTCCTCTGCCAGTCTCTTGGGTCCCGCCACCCACCCCCTTCAGCCCGGGAGCCTCAGACAAAGCCTGCATTTAGGGCCTGTGGGCTCTCCCTCCACTGCTAATGGCTTTATGATAAATGAAGCTGACAGGTTCACAACATCCATCTCGGCCCTTTCCACAGGGCAGCTCTGCTTGACCCCCACTCCAGAGGTCCCTCGTTCTCCCTGTGAAGCCGAGGAGCGTTTAGCTCTGAGTGGGGCGCTCTCTGCCCGGCCTGAGGAAGCTGGAGCGGATCAGGAAGGGAGCCCCCTGCCCCCCCCCAGAGATGGGCCTTTGGACGCCCTGCCGAGCAGCCCAGGAAGCTGAATGAGAGGCGGCTTTGAAAGCATTCTGGAGGGCAGAGGCCACGGGGCTTGGGAAGTAGAGGGGGACCGTTTCTGGCTTTGTCTCTTCGGTGAAAAGATAAATAGCAGGGGGGGGGGCAGCAAGCGGGACGAGGGGCGGGGCCTGGAAAGCTGGAGCCAGCGTCCCTGGGGCCCAGCCCATCAGGTCATGTCTGCAGCTTCCCAGGGTGGCCCAGGGCGGCTCCGAGAGTTGCCCCAGGAAGGCCTTGTCTGCCCAGGGAGGGAGGAGGGGCACAACGCTCAGACAGGCCGGCCTGTCCAGGTCTCCCCTCTGCCGCTCACTCTCTGGGCAACCCGGGCACGTCCCTGAGGCCCCTCGGCTGCCAGAGAAGGGACTTCAGACTCTTCCACCCAGTGGCCACAGAAATTCAGCTCGTTCTCTTGTCGGTGGCTCTGTTCTGTGTCAGGGAGAGGGAAAACACCAGTCGGACGAGCCTTGGGGGGGCCTCCCAGGGTGCTTAGCGGGAGAGGCTCCCCGTGGGGTCTGGGGGGCACTCGTCATGCTGTTTCCTCTGATAGAATGGGAGCTCCCTGAGGGCGGGGCCCGCTCCAGTCTTTGTCAGTCTCGGGGCTTAGAACAGTCGTGTCCAGTGAGAACTTACTAGGGAGCTCCACCAACTCCTACTATTATTCCTACTACCCCCTATTACTACCCCCCATTACTACTAGTACTACTGCCAGGGCCAGTACCACAGCTACTATTACTATGGCCATCACCACCACCACCATTTGTTACTATTACTACCACTCCCCAGCACCGTCTCCTCCTCTTCCAACAATACCCACCGCACCATGACTACCCCCATCACCTGCCTACTACCCTCACTCCTACCCCTCCTTTTACGCTGGCCACACTGCTACTACCACTCACTAGTATTTGTACTACTACACCTCCCCTCTTCTACCTGCTATTACGACTGTCGTCAGCACCGCCCCCTATTACACTTATTGCTGTTACTACTACTACCATCTCCTCCCTCCCTCCTCCTTTTACTACAATCCCCACCACCCCCCACCCCCACCTGCCCCTCCCCCTGCTGGCTGACATTTACTTTCTGTCACATGGGCAGCGTGTTAGCCCCGAGACAAAGAACAGAACAGCTTCTGCCCCCCAAGAACTTACATTCTACGGAGACACAGACGGGGCCTCTGGACACACCCGCCTCCAAGAGAGAAGCTTCCGGAGCTCGCCGGCCACGCTGCCGTGGGCGTTTCATGTCCCCAGAAGCCTGGTGAGGTTGGAACTGCTGGCCCCGAGTGTCCACATCGGCCTCCAAGCCCAAGCTTCATTGGTTGCTCCCGGCTCCTGCTCCTTACACTCCCACTGGGTCCCACGCACTGCTGGGTACAGGGGCCCTGCCTCCTGGCAGCTTACGTCTTACCAGGGCAAAGCTGTGGCCGCTCTGACCTTTGTGGGCAACAGCCAGTGAGCTTCTGCCCTCCTCACAGCTTCCTTGCGCCCCTCGGGGTCACAAAGCTGCCCCTCACCTGCTTCCCTTCCTCATGTTGTAGACTGAACCAGCTGCCACAGCTTCTGAGGCTGCCTCTGGCCATGGTGCTGATCGCCAAGGTGTGCGAGCAGGCCTTTTCAGCTTGTGGGACACCAGTCACCTCCCCCAGGTGATGGGCTAAGGGAGGGCTGCACAAAATGACCCTGGGAATCCCCCAGACTTCGGGGCCTGAGCCAAATGTCGCCCAAACTGGAGAACTGGACGGGCCTCGGGGACTGTAGACCCTATTTTTCAGAGAAGGAAACTGAGTCCCAAAGTATGACTGGGACTCGCTGCCCTCATTGTCATCATTCTAGCTGGCAGGTGAGCTACAGTTATACGTCCTTGTAAAGGACTCTGGCCTGAAGGCCCTGCCCTGCTTTGAAAGCTCCAGAATGGTTGGATTCTTTCACAACTCCACCAACAATGTATCAATGTCCCAGTTTTCCCACAGCCCCTCCAACATTCATCATTATTTGTTCCTGTCATCTTAGCCAATCTGACAGGTGGGTAGTGGTATCTCAGAGTGGTCTTAATTTGCATTTCTCTGATCAATAGTGTAGCATCTACAGAATAGGAAAAGCAAGGTAAGTGAGATTCACCATTTGACGGGCCTTTATACTTTCTATATAGAAATTCTATATTATATTTTAAATAGATTTAATATATTTATTATATATTCATAATTAATTTATAATTAAGTTATTTATATTGAATTATATTTATATATTGTGTAAATTATATAAATAAATATAATTATTTTATAATTAAATATAAGTATATTTAATAAATAAATAATATATTTAGTAAGTTCAGAATAAGAAATAAAGAAATGTTGAAAGATCCTGACTAGTCACTCGTCAGTAAACATTTCCTAAGCACCTGCTGCACGCCAGGCCCTGTGCCAATTACTATCCAGAACTAATGAGCGCCTTAGAGTTGACCTCGTCCTGGGGAGCACCTGAGAGTCCATCTCATTCTAAGTAGAGCCTAAGAGGCTATTTTTTTTTCATTTTTCCTAATTATCCTCTCCCTCCCTCCACTCCCTCCCCCCATGGCAGGTAATCCCATACATTTTACATGTGTTACAATATAACCTAGATACAATATATGTGTGTAAATACCATTTTCTTGTTGCACATTAATTATTAGCTTCCGAAGGTATAAGTAACCTGGGTAGATAGACAGTAGTGCTAACAATTTACATTCACTTCCCAGTGTTCCTTCTCTGGGTGTAGCTGTTTCTGTCCATCATTGATCAACTGGAAGTGAGTTGGCTCTTCTTTATGTTGAAGATTTCCACTTCCATCAGAATACATCCTCATACAGTATCATTGTTGAAGTGTACAGTGATCTTCTGGTTCTGCTCATTTCACTCAGCATCAGTTGATTTAAGTCTCTCCAGGCCTCTCTGTATTCCTCCTGCTGGTCATTTCTTACAGAGCAATAATATTCCATAACCTTCATATACCACAATTTACCCAACCATTCTCCAAATGATGGACATCCATTCATCTTCCAGTTTCTAGCCACTACAAAAAGGGCTGCCACAAACATTTTGGCACATACAGGTCCCTTTCCCTTCTTTAGTATTTCTTTGGGATATAATCCCAATAACAGCAATGCTGGGACAAAGGGTATGCACAGTTTGACAACTTTTTGGGCATAGTTCCAAATTGCTCTCCAGAATGGCTGGATTCTTTCACAACTCCACCAACAATGTATCAGTGTCCCAGTTTTCCCACATCCCCTCCAACATTCCTGAGAGGCTATTTAGTCCTAAGTAGCCCCTGAGAGTTGATCTTGTCCTAAGTAGCACCTGAGAGGCAATCTCATCCTAAAAAAAGTGCCTTAGAATTGATCTTTTTTCTTATTGTAGAGATAAGGAAACTTGACACTCAGACAGGTTAAGACACTTATCCTAGGGCACACAGCAGTAAATTGACTGAACTGGATTTTGACCTTTGATATCCTGTTTCTAAATACAGGGCACTTCCCACTGCTATACACTGATAATGAAGAAGCTTCTTGAGGGCTTCCTTTTTGCTTCTTTTTTGTATCCCCAGCACTTAGCACAGTGCCTGGCACTTCGTAAGGGCTGAGTAAATTGAATAGAGTTATTATTAGTAGTAGTAGTAGTAATATCTTATTTTTCCAAATATAGGCAGAGATAGTTTTTTTTAATTTTTTAAAATTAATTTTATAATTATAACATTTTTGACAATACATATGCATAGGTAATTTTTTACAACATTATCCCTTGTACTTCCTTCTGTTCCAAATTTTTCTCTTCCTTCCCTCCACCCCCTCCCCTAGATGGCAGGCAGTCTCATACATATTAAATATGTTATAGTATATCCTAGGTACAATATATATGTGCAGAACCGAATTTTGTTGTTGTTGTTGCAAAGGAAGAATTGGATTTGGAAGGTAGAAATAATCTGGGGAGAAAAACAAAAAATGCTAACAGTTTACACTCATTTCCCAGTGTTCCTTTTCTGGGTATAGCTGATTCTGTCCATCATTGATCAATTGGAATTGGATTAGCTCTTCTCTATGTTGAAGATTTCCACTTCCACCAGAATACATCCTCATACAGTATCATTGTTGAAGTGTATAATGATCCCCTAGTTCTGCTCGTGCCACGCAGCATCAGTTGATGTAAGTCTCTCCAAGCCTCTCTGTATTTCTCCTGTTGGTCATTTCTTACAGAACAATAATATTCCATAACATTCATATACCATAATTTACCCAACATTCTCCAATTGATGGACATCCATTCAACTTCCAGTTTCTAGCCACTATGAAAAGGGCTGCCACAAACATTTTGGCACATACAGGTCCCTTTCCCTTCTTTAGTATTTCCTTGGGATATAAGCCCAGTAGTAGCACTGCTGGGTCAAAGGGTATGCACAGTTTGATAACTTTTTGGGCATAGTTCCTGATTGCTCTCCAGAACGGTTGGATTCTTTCACAAATCCACCAACAATGTATCAGTGTCCCAGTTTTCCCACAGCCCCTCCAACATTCATCGTTATTTGTTCCTGTCATCTTAGCCAATCTGACAGGTGTGTAGTGGTATCTCAGAGTTGTCTTAATTTGCATTTCTCTGATCAATAGTGATTTGGAACACTTTCATATGAGTGCAAATAGTTTCAATTTCATAATCTGAAAATTGTCTGTTCACATCCTTTGACCATTTATCAATTGGAGAATGGCTTGATTTCTTATAAATTAAAGTCAATTCTCTGTATATTTTGGAGATGAGGCCTTTATCAGAACCTCTAACTGTAAAAATGTTTTCCTAATTTGTTACTTCCCTTCTAATCTTGTTTGCATTAGTTTTGTTTGTACAAAAGCTTCTTAATTTGATATAATCAAAATTTTCTATTTTGTGATCAATAATGATCTCTAGTTCTCCTTTGGTCACAAATTCCTTCCTCCTCCACAAGTCTGAGAGGTAAACTATCCTATGTTCCTCTAATTTATTTATGATCTCGTTCTTTATGCCTAAATCATGGACCCATTTTGATCTAATCTTGCTATGTGATATTAAGTGTGGTCCATCAGGCAGAGATAGTTTTCAACATTCACCTTTGCAAAAATTTGCATTCCAGATTTTTCCTCTCTCTCTTTTCCCACTTCCTCCCAATCCTTCCTTCCTTCCTTCCTTCCTTCCTTCCTTCCTTCCTTCCTTCCTTCCTTCCTTCCTTCCTTCCTTCCTTCCTTCCTTCCTTTCTCTTTCTCTTTCTTTCTTTCTCTCTCTCTCTCTTTTTCTTTCTTTCTCTCGTTCTTTCTTCTTCTTCTTTCTTTCTTCTTCTCTCTTTCTTTCTCTCTTTCCTTTCTTTCTCTCTTCTCTTTCTCTTCTTTCATTCTTTCTCTCTCTCTTTCTTTCTCTCTCTCTTTCTTTCTCTCTCATCTTTCTTTCTCTCTCTCTTTCTCTCTTCTCTCTTTCTCTCTTCTCTTCTTCTTCTCTCTTTCTCTCTTTCTCTCTTTCTCTCTTATCTCTCTTTCTTCTTCCTCTCTTTCTCTCTTTCTCTCTTTCTCTTTCTTCTTTCTCTTTCTTCTTTCTTTCTCTTTTCTCTTCTTTCTTTCTTTCTTTCTTTCTTCTTTCTTTCTTTCTTCCTTTTCTTTCCTTTCTTTCTTTCTTTCTTTCTTTCTTTCTTTCCTTATCTTTCTTTCTTTCTTTCTTTCTTTCTTTCTTTCTTTCTTTCTTCTTTCTTTCTTTCTTTCTTTCCTTCTTTCTTCCTCTTCTTTCTTTCTTTCTTCCTCCCTCCCCTCCCTCCCCTCCCTCTCCCTCCTCCCTTCCCCTCCCTTCCCTTCCTTCCCTTCCTTCTTTCTTTTTCCTCTGAGGCAATTGGGGTTACCCCAGAGTCACACAACTAGGAAGTAAAGCTTTTTTTATTTTAAAAACATATGCATGGATCTAATTTTTCAATGTTGACCTTTGCATAGCCTTGTGTTCCATATTTTCTCATTGTTTCCCCCATCCCCTCCTCTAGATGGCAAGCGATCCAATATATATTAAACATAAACCACATTTCCATATTTGTAATGTTATGCAAGAAAAATCCGACCAAAAGGGGAAAAGCCAGGAGAAAAGAGAAGCAAACAAACAAAAAGTGAAAATGCCAGGCTTTCATCTACATTCAGTCCCATAGTCCTCGCTCTGGGTGCAGATGGCTCTCTCCATCCCAAGTCTGTTGGAACTGGCCTGAATCCCCTCATTGTTAAAAGAGCCACGTCCATCAGAACTGATTATCACGTAGTCTTGCTGTCGCTGTGTACAATGATCTGGTCCTGCTCACTTTACTCAGCAGCAGTTCCTGGAAGTCTCTCCAGGCTTTTCTGAAATCATCCTGCTGGTCATTTCTTAGAGAACAGCAATATTCCCTTCCATTCATGGGCTAGAACCTCATTCAGCCCTTCTCTGGCTGAGGGCATCCTGAATTGCTAAATATTAGGCAAAGGGAAACAATGATCCCAGTGGGATCCCATATTTCAACAGCCCTTTGTGAGAAAACTTCCTACCCATGGCCTTATGGAAAGAAGGGAGCCTGGGGTAGCAGGGAGAGGCCCGAAGATGTGCAAATCCTGGGCCTAGCACTTGCTACCTTTAGGACGTTGCTCAAGTCTCTGCATCATGTAGAATCTCATTTTTTGGTAACATAAAGATGGCGGACTGATGGTAAGGTTAGCAGGGTCAGTGCTTAGTTACTGTAGCTGGGGGAGACCACAGTGCAAGAACCCTGGGCCTGGAGACAGCAAGTCCTCCTGAGTTCAAAATTGATCTGAGACGTTCATGAGCTGGGTGACTCTATTTGCCTCAGTTTGTTTGACTGTAAAATGGGGACAATAATAGTATGTACCTCCTGTCTTGAGAATCAAATAGATGATCTTTGTAAAGTCCTTTTTTTTGAGGAGCAAGTGAGATAAAAATTGCAAAGTGCTTAGCAGAGTGCCGAGTACATAGACTATCCTAGAAATGTAAGCCATTATTATACCGTGATAGTTTCTGTTTCATAGAATCAGAGTCCAAATCACCGATAAAAACGTTTACCAGCACAGGGCCAAACGCAGATCCCTGGGGCACGCCACTACAGAGCTTCCAACCCCAAGTCAAGTCCTTAATGGCAGTAAACAATTCTGAACCTTTTAATTTTTGTGGCTGAGCTGTTTTATTCATGTCCGACTCCTCTTGACCCCATTTGGGGTTTTCTTGGCAGAGATGGTTCGCCGTTTCCTCTTTCGGCTCATTTTACAGATGAGAAAACTGAGGCAAACCAGCTTAAGTGACCTGCGCACCATCACACAGCTAGTAAGAGCTGATGCTTTATCTCTGCTGCCCCACCCTTTAATTTAAACCTTCCATCTTTTCCACAGGAATGGCAGAGAAGCAACCGAAAGCTTTGCTGATGTCCCTATGAATGGTATCTACCCTGTTTTCTTGAAATAAAACGTTGATTTTAACCCTTTCAGAAAACTCGCTGTGAGCCACTTGGTTAACCCAAGTTGGGATCAGGGTCACCCAGCTAGTAAATGTGTGAGGCTGGATTGAACTGGCGCCAATCCTGACGCCAAGGTCAGGGTGCTATCCGCTGTACACCCGGCTGCCCTCAGTTTCCTCATCTGTAACGTGGGGATACCACCTAGCTCCCAGAATTGTTGTGAGGATCAAATGAGATGATCTTTGTCGGGTCCTTAAAGCAGTGGATAAATGCCATCTGTAATTATTATTCTTAGAAGCATTCTTTTTTTTTTTTTAAAGGCAGTTGGGGTTAAGTGACTTGCCCAGGGTCACACAGCTAGGAAGTGTTAAGTGTCTGAGGCCAGATTTAAACTCAGGTCCTCCTGAATTCAGGGCTGGTGCTCTCTCCACTGCGCCACCTGGCTGCCCCTCTTAGAAGCATTCTTAGTAAACCTCAGTCTCCTCATCTGTAGAATGGGGATAAAGTCATTATGAGCGTCAAATGAGAAAAGCTGCACAAAGATTTTTGCGAACATAAAAGTGTTATGGGAATACTAGCCATTATTATGATTGTGATTCTTTCCCCATTCCCTCCCACCTCTCCCGTGCTAGCCCGGGACACAGTCAGTTTTGCAACTTGACCCTCAGGGGCCGAGCCGCTTCTGCATCCAATTTGGAACCGTGTCCAAGGAGAGGGCCCGTCTCGGGGCATGGCCTCGTGCTTTCTTCCACCGGGCTCTTTTTTTAATCGCAAGAATGCGTGTAGTTCACCCGGGCTCCATGTCTTCCAGGCCCGATGGGCCGATAGCAAAAGCAAACAGATTGGCCGTGATGGGACCGGAAGAGCCGGGGGCGGGGGGGAGGGGGGGAGGTTTCCTGGAACGGCCGCGGTATCAGATCTCCTCCGAGAGGGCCTTGGGAAGCTGCCATTGTGGACTGCACGAGGATAACGATCACAGGGAGAGTTGGAATAATATTTTGATGCTTTGAAAGAATGCCGGCGTGGCCGAGTGGAGAACCCACAGGACCCGGGCATGGACCTCCTCTCGGGGAGGTGGCGCTGGATAAAGTGCCGGGAGACCCGAGATCAGATCCAGCACAGACACTCGCTAGCTCTGGGCTGCTTTTGCAGTCATTTTCCAGCCCTACTTCCGAGACTTGTTTTGAGGATCAAACGAGGTAATATTTGTGAAACCTCAAAGCACTGTTTTTGTTGTCCGATCATTTCATTCTCGCTCTCCGGTGCCCACATCGAGGGGACATCCAGCTTGTGCTGGGGACTTCGCGGACGGAGGGGGCTCACACCTTTAGAGACGCCCGTTCCACTTGCGGCCCCCTCACTCCCTCAGGAAGTTTTTCTGTGCTTTGATCCCGGGCGCTGACCTGGGCTCCACTAAATGATCCCGGGCTGCGGATGCTCAGAGACGGCCCGTTGTGTGTGAGAAGCGGCAGGGCGGCTGGTGTGTAGGGGAGCAAGCGCACATAGTCTGCAAAGGGGGGTCGGAGCCACTAAAACAGGGCCTTAAATGCCAAGCAGAGAAGTGTGGGTATGAGCGTGGTGGCAATGGCGAGCCCCGAGTGAGTGAGTGACCGGGTCTGGCTGCTTTGGGGGATGGCCCTGTGGCAGCTGTGGGAGAGACCGGCTAGAACAAGTCAAAGCTTAGCGGGCAGGGCTGGGCATTACTCGTGTTTCCATCTATGGGACCGGCCTCTTTAAAAACCTTTTTTACTGAATCATTTCATTTCCCTTCCCTCCCTTGTGAGCCCCCACTGGTGTGTTTAGTGTTTCAGGGGCTACAGTTAGTTCTTAATAAAGAAACATGCTAAGAACACGTAGAAATACATTGTTCCCTATATAAATCCGGGGGCGCGCTCTCCCACGAGCACCTGCCGGCCGTCATTAGTGACTGTGCTTCCTTAGGGATCGCACTCAGAGATGTATGTGAGAAATTAGCTATGACCAGAGCACGGACATGGTGAGAAGGAAGGGAGGGAGGAAGGGAGGAAAGAAAGAAGGAAGGAGGGAAGGAAGGACAGAAGGAAGGAAGGGAAGAAGGAAGGAAGGGAGGAAGAAGAGAGGAAGGGAAGGAGGAAGGAACGAGATGAGAGAAGAAGAGAGAGGGAAGGGAGAGGAGAAAGGGAAGGGAGAGAGGGAGGAAGGAAGGGAGGAAGGAAGGAAAGAAGGAAGGAAGGAAGGAAGGAAAGAAGGGAGGAAGGAAGGAAGGGAGGAAAGGAGGAAGGAAGGAAGGAAGGAAGGAAGGAAGGAAGCAAGGAAGGAAGGAAGGGAGGAAAGGAGGAAGGAAGGAAGGAAGGAAGGAAAGGAAGGGAGGAAGGAAGGAAGGAAGGAAGCAAGGAAGGAAGGGAGGGAGGGAGAGAGGGAAGGAAGGAAGGAAAAGGAAGGAGGGAAGGAAGGGAGGGAGGGAGAGAGGGAAGGAAGGAAGGAAAGGGAAGGAGGGAAGGAAGGAAGGGAAGGAGGGAAGGAAGGAAGGAAAGGGAAGAAGGAAGGAAGGAAGGAAAGAGGGAGGGAGGGAGGGAAGGAAGGAAGGAAAGGGAAGGAAGGAAGCAAGGAGAGGAGAGAAGAAGAGAGAAGGAAGGGAGAGGAGAAAGGGAAGGGAGAGAGGGAGGATGGGAGCAAGGAAGGGAGGAAGGAAGGAAGGGAGGAAGGAAGGAAGAGATGGAGGGAGGGAGGAAGGAAAGGAGGGAGGGAAAGAGAGAGAAAGAAAGAAAGAAAGGAATAACTCTATAGGGTCATAGTGGCTGCTAGCGGAGTTCTAGGCCTGAGGTCTCGGGCCGGGGGCTGTGGGGCAGCTGTTGTGCTGTCATGTGGGTGTCTTGTTCCTCCCCCACCCTGGGATCACGGAACCAGAGCCTCGATGTGGGAAGGAAAGCTCCTGTCCGGATGTCTAATTCATCAGACACTGATTAGTCACCGCCCGGATGCTGGGCCATGTGCTGGGCCTGAGGGAGGGCGGAGGCCTGGCCGGGGGAGCCTTGTTCCCACAGCCTTCGGGAGGGCTCCAGAGCCAATGTCAAAGTCCTGCCGAACGTCCTGCTGCTGCCTCTTATGGTCCCTGGGCGTGACCCCATTGGGGCTTTTCTGGGCAGAGATAATAGAAAGATTCACCATTTCCTTCTCCAGATCATCTGACAGATGTGGAAACTGAGGCACGCAGATTAAAATGACTTGCTCAGGGTCTCACAGCTGGGAAGGGCCTGAGGCTGGATTGAATTCGGCTTTTCCCAAGTCTTTGGTCATGTTTGAAGAAGGCTGGAGCCATGCGGCTGCTGCCCGGGGGGGAAGGTCAGTATCAGGGAGCATCCCCCCACCGGAACAGTCCCCGAGGAGGGGGCCCATGGCTGGCCCCTGATTCCTCCTCTGCTAGATGAGGGGCTGGGGGGCACCCAGGGCCTTCTGACCAGAGCTCTCAGCGTCTGCTTCCCTGGCACTGCCCGCTTGCCCGCGGTTGGGGCCAGAGCGCCCCCGTCCCCATCAGGAATGTCCTGGCCCGGGTGTGGTGGTGACAGCGAGCTGCGGCCCAGGCCCACGGTGTGGAGTGGCAAGAAAGTGGGCAGGGTGGCCCAGTGGCGGCTCCGGGAGCCGGCGTTCTCTCCCACTGTGAAGGAAAAGGGGGAAGCAGGAGTTCCCGGCCTCCCCCCAGGGGGCCAGCCCCTTTTCTGGGAGGCCGCTCCTGGCCCTCCTGGGGAACAAAGGGCCCACTGAGCCGGGCAGGGGCCGGGCCTCCACGCTGCCGCTCTTAGAACGTTCTGGAAAGTCAAACACTGCCCGGAATGTGGCTGCGGCCCCCGCATCGCTCAGCTGGGCCCCAGAGGAGCCCCCTCCCCCTCCCAGCGCGCTGCCCTCCCGAGCCTGTCCGTCCCCCTGCTTCCCCCGAGGCCCAGGCCCCAGAGGTGGGCTCTCAGAAGGGGCTCCGTGCAGGAATCTGGGGTGGCCCCAGAGAGAGTCAGAGGGCAGGGGGCCCCCTTTATAGAGCCCCCAATTGTCAAGGACCTCAGAGGCCATCCCTCCACGTGGCCGGCCACGCCTAATCACTCTGTTACATGTCTCTGCTTGAATCCCTCCGAGAATGGGGAGCTCATTACCTCCTGTGGTAGCCCACGCCTCTGATTGCTCTTAGTGTGTCATCCCAAGCGAATCCCACCACCCCAACCCAGCCATCAGATGTTAAGTGCCTACTGTGTGCTGCAATCAGGAGGACCTGGATTCAAGTCCTGCCATAAAGACTTAGATGTGTGACGTTGGCCAAGTCACTTCATCTTGAGACTCAGTTTCTTCATGTGTCAAATGGGCTCAAATGAATGCCTGTGGGGGAAGGGGCAGGAACAGGCAACCTCTCTTTTCATAAATGGGGAAACTGAGGCTCAGGGAAGCCCTCGTTCCAGGAGGTGCCTCGAGCATCCTCACATCTGACTCATCAACAAACGAGAAAGCTGAGCCTGCTGGGGCCTCCCAGGAAAAAGGAGGGCAGAAGCACTTATTAAGCACCTACTGGATGCCAGGCACAGTGCCCAGCTTACAGGAAGTCGTGTGATCCTCACAGCAACCTGGGAGAGAGGGGCTGTTCTTGTACCCATTGTATGGGTGAGGAAACTGAGGCACACCATGAAACCATGGGGGCAACATTGAAGCCACAAATACTAAATGTGCCCTAACCCTGGCAGAGATCCCCGTACACATCAAGGGCTTCATGCTTGCTTATTGAGTGACTGGCTGACTGCTCATTATCCTACTCTCCAGGCTGCCCATGCTCAGGATGGAAAACTCAATAGATGGTGTTGTCTCTTCTCCCTCCTCCCCTTCCTCTTCTTCCTCCTCCTCTTCTTCTTATCTTCTCCTCCTCCTCTTCCTCCTATTCTTTCTTCCCCTTCCTCTCCTTTTCTCCTCTTCCTTCTCCTCTTCCTCCTCCTCCTCTTCTTCCTCCTCTTCCTCCTCTTCCTCCTCTTCCTCTTCTCCTCCTCTTCCTCTTTTTCTCCTCCTCCTCCTCCTTCCCCTCCTCCCCTCCTCCTCCTCTTTCTCTTGCCATCCCCCCCGATACGTTATGGTTTCAGTCCCAGATTCTCCCAGGGTCCCTTCTCTTTTTGGGCCCAGCCCAGACGGCAGACCTGGCTCTGGGCTTTGCCCTGCCCCGTGACCCGGGACCTCTCCCCAGGAGAGCAGTCGCTGCCCAAAGCCGAGCCGCTGCTGCCCTCCTGCAGTCCGCCTTGCTGGGCTCCCACGGTGTCGTCCATGTTCCAGACCTCAGGCGCTCATCAGCAAAGCTCAGCACACGTGACTCCCTGGGGAGCCTCCTTAAAGAGAAAGGGCCCCAGGAAACCTTGAGTGCTCTGCCCGGGGTGCCCCCATCGCCCTCCCTGACATCCTGGGCAGTGATTACAGGAGGGTTCGTCTCATCCACCAGCCAGGATCCCTCGGTGAGCGTCCGGCCGATGCGGGGGTGCAAGGCCAGTGCCCCCTCACTCTGGGGCAGCCGCCGCCCTCCTGGCCCATTGCTTTGCCCAGGCTGGGTAGCGTTTGCCGCGGCCTCCCCCCGTGGCTGACCCCTCTGCCGCGTGACGGGCTTCAGACACTCGCGGGCAGTCACCTCCTCCTCCGAGATCTCCTCTCCAAAATACTCAGTTCCTTCCACAAGTTCTCCCGGGGCGGGATTCCTGGCAGCCAGCCGTGTTCTGTCTGGATGCTTCCCCTCTCGGGACGGCGCGGCCAGGGGCTTCTTTTCAATAGCCATGTCTTTCTTCACGTGCAGTGCCGGGAACCAGAGCCGCAGTCTCGGCGTGGTTCACGGAGGAGACGAGCTGGCCCCGGGGACGAGCTTCTGCCCAGGCCGGGACTCTTCCTTTTGGAACCCAGGGTCCTGTGTTACCGCGGCCCCCGCTGTGCAGACGCTGAAGTTCCTCACCCTCCACGTTTCTCCTGACTCCGTTCTTTTGCCCCGGCTGTGCCCTCACCTGCAGTTCTGGGCCATCTCCCCCCCTTTTGGTCCCTGGGTTTTCAAAATTCAGACGAAGGTTGCCACTTTCTATAGGAAACCTTTCCCGATCTCCCTCCATCCTGGTGGCCTGGTGTTCACTGAGTGCACATTTGCTCTGTGCTCTCCTTTTCCCACGAAGGTAGGAACGGTTCCCTCTCTGCCTCAGCATCCCCATGGATCCCTGTGGCTGGCCCCGGCCCAGCGCACCGTGACCCCCGGTAGAATCCCAGCACGGCTCGGAAGCCGGCGATCCTCCGGAGCAGGGCTGGCGTCGTCCCGCTGTGGCCCGGCCCCCTGGGGCGCTCTGCTGATAACCTGGGCCCCCTTCTCTAGTCCTGGCTCAGAATGCCTAAAACACCGAAGGTTTCAAGGGAATTGATTATATTTCAACATCGTTATCAAAATAGATTTTAAAATATTAATATTTATTATCTAACATCACATTATAAATAAAACTATATCTAAAAGTTTGGACCCCACGTTGGTAACCCCTGCTTCACTCACTCCGCTTCGGTTCAGTGGTAACATCCTAGGAACTGGAGGACATCACTCTGCTTTACAGATGCGGGTACTGAGCAGGTTCCGTCTCCATTTGCCTTATTTTAGAGAAAGGGAAACTGAGGCTTAAGGAGATTCAGAAATTTGCTTCCGGTCCTAATTGTCAGAGGTAAGACTTGAACCCAAGCCCTCTGCTGCCACCTTGTAGTGAACTGCCAATAGGCCGTAAGCTCCTCGAGGGCAGGAATCATTTCCTCTGTGTCTCTCTGCCTGGCTTGTTACCGTAGACCTACTTACTAAGCACTTGTCTGATTGGATTGGACTAGCAGACCAAGGACAGGCCCAGGGTCATGAGAACCTCAGGTCCTAGGCTCCCTGAGATCCAATTTTGGGTCTCAGTAATACAATTTTAATATAAATTAATATAATTTACATAAATCAACATAATTTAATTATAATATAAATTATAATTTATATAAATTATATATATATATATAAATAAATATATATAAATTATAAATTATATATAATTATATAAATTATAATTTATATAAATTTATAATTTATAATATAAATTATAAAATATAATATAAATATAATATAAATTATAATATAATTATAATTTTATATAATTATCTTAGCCCAGATATGGGGTGAGTATTGGGATCCAAAATTGATATTCTCAGCCCAGAATCCCTGGGCTCCCCAAGTGCTCTGAGATTGTCTCATGAACTTGGATGAGAGGAATAATTTTCATTAACCTCTCTCTGAAATTCAATTATTTAAAACCACTATTCAGAAAAAGGGCCCCTTGGCTTTACGACCGCCTCCCATAGAGGTCTGTGACATAGAAAAAGTGAAGAACCTCTGATCCAAAAGGATTTAATAGACTGAACGTGCTATAAAGGTAATTGGGATAAATGTAAAGTTTTGCCTTGAGGGCCAAAAAATCAGTTGCAAATGGCTAGCTCGTCCACATAAACCAAAAAGAGCAGCAGAGACCCTGTGGTGCTCATGGCCCATTGCGGCTGAGATCCCAGGCTTGCTGAGGATGGGCGGATCCTGGGTTTGGGGATGGAGCTCCTTAGTCTCTGAGGAGGGAGTCAATGTTCTGTAGCCACTAAGGTTAGGAAGGCCTTGGTCTCAGCTTCAGCCTGGTCGGGATTGAGCACCAGGGTTCCAGGCTTGTTGAGCCAGATCCTTGATCCCAGCATCAAGTGCATTTCTTGAGCTCATAAGGACACACGTTGGGAAGTTAGAAAGCATTTGTGGGATGGGTCAGATCGTGACCTCTGAAGACTCAGGGGATGATCCCATTACGCTGCCATTGCCATCGTCTTCTATTTTCATTCATTTGACATTGGTTACAAGCCTACTATGTGCCCAACCTTTTAGACAAAGATCTGATCTAATGTTGAATTAGAAGACACTCCCTCTGACTCCCTCAAAGTTATTATCAGTCTACAGAGATTTCACTGTATTGTGTGATTTATTATTATTATTATTTTTATTTATTTATTTATTTATTTTGCTGAGACAATTGCAGTTAAGTGACTTGCCCAAGGTCAGGAAGTGTTAAGTGTCTGAGGTGAGGCCAGATTTGAACTCAGATCCTCCTGACTTCAGGGCTGCTGCTCTATCCACTGCACCACCCAGCTGCCCCAAATTGTGTGATTTAAGAGGCACATCTGTACAGAAGACAATTACTGTGATGGCCAATGGTCTTGAGCACATGCCATGTGAGAATCAGTTGTATGTGAGAATCAAAGTGCAGGATTGGGCGTATTTAGCTTGGTGAGAAGACTAAGGGCGGATGTGAAAGCCCAGATCGGCTGTTTGAAGAACAGTCACATGGAAGGGGCATTAGCTTTATTCTGCTTGGCCCTAGAAGGTAGAGCCGGGGCCCAATAGGAACATGTAGATTCACTTTCAGGAGAAACTTTGCAACAACGAGGGTTGTTCCAAAACATGAACTGCCCCCCAAAGTAGTAGATTTCCCCCTTCTTGGAACTTGTCTGGCGTATGATAGAGGGAATTTTCCATTGTAGTTTGGGTTCCAAGTCTCTGATTCCCTTCCACTCGGGCACTTTATAATTCTATGTTATTTATTTCCATATTTAGATCTGTCGAATTTAGAGGAAAAACAAGTCTGGTTTGAGGCCTCCAGGAAAGTAACTACAGTCGTAGGGTGGCCAGAGCTCCAGGGACCCACTGCTTGGTGGTTTAACCTTGGGTCATCCATCCATCTTCCCCTTCAGGCAAATGAGGAAGTTGGCGGAGATAGTAAGACACCTTTTAGCTATTTTTTTTTTTAAATATGCAGGCAAAACCCAGAATGACCAGAAAGAAAGAGAATAACACTTCTATTTCTGGCGTATTCCTCCATCACACTCTGGGGAGACATTGTAGAAGCACGGGGAAAGTACAGGGACCAGATAATGGGGGAAAGGGATCAGCTTGTCATCTTTCCTCGTAAGGATTCAGTCTTGGAGCTGGCTCAGAAAGCCTCTGGAAGGATAAATATTTCCGTTTCCTTGGGAGACTAAATATGTCGGTCTGTCAGCCCAAGTTCAATATTAGCTGAGCTGGGTAAATAGCGTCTATTCCTTTCTGGTTTCCTTTAGTGGGTGTCTGGTTTGAGCGTCAGCCAGTCGTTTTCTTATTTCAAGCAGGAATCTGATGGGGGAAATTAAATCCTCAAAGCTTATGTTGTATTTGGGAGGTGAGACCCAGGGGGCAACCCAGGCCTTCGGTGACCGTTCAGGCTGGTCCCGCATTTCGCTGGCGATCGCCACATCCAGAGTCTGTTGGTCCATTCCCCGATCTGCTCTCTGGGCTCAGGCTATTTTCCAGATGATTCTCTTCTTGTAAATACAACGTCAGGCTGTTAGGGAGACGTGAGGAAGCGTGGGGAACGATGTATGAAACATCTAGTCACGTGAAAGAGAGAGCTTTGTTCTGCTTGGTGTCAGAGGACAGAACTAAGGGGATGGCGAGAGGAGGGGAAGTTGCCACAAAATTTAGGTTTAAGGTCAAGAGCAGCTTTTAAAACTTTTAAGTTGAATTTTTTCCAATTGCACGTAATAATTTTGAGCATTCGTCTTTCAAAACTTGGAGTTGCAAATTCTTTCCTTCCCTCGTCCTTGGGAAGACGAGGAATCCGATCTGGATTATTCATGTGCTATTACGCGCAACATATCTTCATATTAGCTATATTATGAAAGAAAACACAGACCAAAAATGAAATCTAAGAAAAATAAAGTTTAAAAAGCCAGCTTTAATCTGCGCTCAGACTCCGTCAGTTCTTTCTCGGAGGGTGGAGTTGGAATCGTCTTGGATCGTTGTATTGCTGAGAAGAGCTAAGTCATTCACAGCTGCTCCCTGCATGGTGTTGCTGCTACTGTGTACCCTGTTCTCCAGGTTCTGCTCACTTCTCTGTGCATCAGTTCATATAAATCTCCTCAGTTTCGTAGAATGGGCTGCGTTAGGGGAGGAAGGCCCCCGGGCTGGTGGCTCCTAGACTCCTCGCTGTCCTTGTCTCCCTCCACCATCTCATGTGGTCCCTTCTCTCCGCCATCTTGGTTTGGGTCCCTCATCATCTGACAGTCTTCTCCTATTGAGCCTTGTTGCCTTGAGTGTGTTCTCCACCCCAATCTATCCCGTATTCTAGTCAGATTGACTTTTAAACGGAAGTCTGACTGTGTCCTTTCCCTGCTCACTGAGCTCCCAGGGTTCCTTCCTTATTACCACCAGGATCCAATATAAGGTCCTCTGATTTTTAAGCCCTTCAAACCCCCTCCAGTATTAACTTTATGTCCCTCCATGAAACTTATGATCTAGCTACCTACCATACAACCCTCCGTTTCTGTGCCTTTGCTTAGATTACTCTCCCTCCCTAGCTCTTCACCCCATCTGCAGGCCTTTGACCTCCGATCTCTTACTCTCCAACATTACCTCTCGTGGAGTCCATGCGCCTATTGGTTGCCTGCTGTTTCCCCCATTAAATGTGACCTCCTAGAAGGTGGGGCTTCTGCCTTTCCTCCTATCTCTGGTGTTGAGCACAGTGCCTGGCACCCAGTAGGTGCTTAACACAGGACAGAACGTGTGCAAGGAGCAGCTGGTTAGCTCTTGTTTAGCCAAACAAAGGTGATTCAGCATTGGATAGCTCCTGGCTGTTGCTCAAGCAGGCAAAAGCCTTCCCTAGCAGCTGATGGGGCGAGGATTTGTGGGCTATCGGGGTCTTTAGGTTCTTTTTCCTGGGAATATACCCAGTGGGGCAGCCACACTCTTCCCTGGTATTGGTCAGATGTAGAATGGAAGCTTCTTGAGGGTGGGGACTCTGGCACTTTTGTATCTGTGTCTACTAGCACATAGTAGGTCCTGCACGTTTATTGACTGACTGACCAGTAGGTGGAGAAGTGTCCGGCAGCCTGATCGTGATGGGCTTTATGTAGAGTCAGGAAGTGCACAGAGAAACCTGCAAGAGTCAAGGAACATTTATCAAGGGCTCCCAAGTACCAGACACTGGGAAGTTCCTTCCAGATGCTGCCGTGCAATCGCCCCCTCCCAGCTTTGCTGAATCTTTTTGTGCTCGAGCCTTCCCTGTTCTTTATTTCATTTAGGACTAAATTAATGAGTGTCCTCTCCCCACCGTCAGAAGCCTGCCCTGCATTGGGAATCGATAATTAGAGCATTGAAGGATTCTTCCTCTAGTTCATTATCTGATCAACGTGACCTTTTGTGGGTCTGATGGCTGCAGAGCCAGGCTGCCTCCCCAGAGGAGGCTCGATGCAGGAGACAGGGCCCCTGGTCACAGTCAGGAAACTCTCACTTCGGATCCCAATTTTGTGACTTCTAGAAAGCGGCTTAACTCCTGCCTACCTCAGTTTCCTCTTCTGTAAAAATAGGGCTAATCATAGCATCTACCTCCCGGAGTTGTTGTGAGGCTCAGTCAAGCTGTCGAATGTAGAGTGCTTTGGAAACCTTAGAGCTCTTTGTAAATGTTAGTCGAGCTGATTTCATCCCCAGTGAGAGTCTGAGAGCTTCAGCTGTCAGCCTCCCATGGTGGTGCCTTGGAGCCTCTTGGAGATGGAAGGAACCCTAGAGTGATACTAGACCAGATTCCCAGAAAAGGCAGACATCTTCTCTGAATAAAAAAGAATTAAGATCCTGTTGGGAAATGGTCAGCTCTCCTCCAGGAAAATGTCTTCTCTGATCATTTAAAAAAAAATGTTTTTAGAGTCCTTAAGATGGTTTGACTTCTTTATTTTTTTAATATTTTATTTTTTCTCTAATTACATAGAAATAATTTAAAAATTCTTTTTTTGTTAATTCAAATTTTGAGTTCTAAATTCTCCTCTTCCCTCCCCTTTCCCCATATGGAGAAGGCAAGCAATTCGACATTGGTTATGCATGTAAAGTCTTGCAAAACATATTTCTATGTAGGTCATTCTGTGAAAGAAAACACAGACAAAAAATAAACTCCAAGAAAAATAAAAAATGTAGAGAATAAGTATCTTCCACCTGCATCCGGGCTCTCCCAGTTCTTCCTCTGGGGAAGGACGTTGTCTTTCATCCTAAATCCTACAGAATTGCCTCGGATCGTCGTATTGTTGAGAATAGCTAAGTTATTCATGATAGATCATCATGCAATCTTGCTGTTTCTATATATGATGTTCTCCGGGTTCTGCTCATGTCGCTTTGCATTAATAATGCATGTGAGTCTTCCCATGTTTTTCTGAGAGCTTTCTGCACTCATCATTTTTTATAGCTCAACAGTATTCCACTTGTACTCCACTGGATGCATATCTCCTGAATTTCCCATTCTTTGCCAGCACTAAAAGAGTTGCCATAAAGATTTTTGTACATATAGATCCTTTTCCTTTTTGTTGTTTTTTTTTTTTTTTTTAGCTCTTTGGGATATATTCCTGGAAAAGTTATTGCTTGGTCAAAAGATAGATATGGTTGTATAGCCCTTTAGTGTAGTTCCAGATTGCTCTCCAGAATGGTTGAATCAGTATATAACTTTACCAGTAGTACATTACTGTTTTAATTTTCCCATGACCCCTCCACCATTTGTCATTTTCCTTTTCTGTCATATTAGCCAATCTGACAGGTGTGAGAGAGTAGCTCAGAGTGGTTTTAATTTGCGTCTCTCTCAGCAGTAGTGTTTTAGAGCATTTTCCCCTTATACTTTGTCTGAAAACTGCCTCTTCATGTCCTTTGACCATTTATCACTTGAGAAATGGCTCTTATTTTTCCATATGGTCCATGATTGTTTACTACCTGGCTTGCTTTCATTCTCTCTGTCTGAGGATGGTAAGAATTCTGGGCCTGGTCAGAGACTGGATGTCCCAGTCAACTCTGCCCTTTGGTTGTAGGCTCAGAAAGTAGCAGATTTGGTTATTAGGAAATCCTAGTCTTAGAAACTGGGCCTTAACCTTCCCTTCACCTTTCTGGGTCCTGGTTCTGTATGAAAGAGAATGGTACCTGGGCTTCATGATTGGAACCATTTGGGGTGTTTAGCCTGGAGGAGGACACCCTGGAGAGATATTTCCAAATATCTGAATGGTTGTCATAGGCAAGAAGGTGCTGTCTTGTTTAGCTTGGGCCTGGAGGGTAGAACTGGAGGCAATAGGAGGCCAGTTAAGACTGAAATAGGAGCAAAAGCTCTTCCTGAGGAGGCCTGGCCCAAAGAGGGATGGGTTGCCCAGAGATAGTAAACTCTGACACTAGAGGTCTTCCAGAGGAGACCTGCTAGCTCCAGATGCTGTGGTTCTGAAAGGCACAGAGCAGGACACCAGGTGCTGCTACTTCACTTAGCCATCTCACCATGCCTTTTCTCATTTTGTTTTCAAAATATGTGCACAGGTAGTTTTCAACATTTGCCCGCAAAAATCTTGTGTTCCAATTTTGCTTCCCCCTTTCCCCACACCTCCTCCCCTAGACAGCAAGTAATGCTTGTAAACAACATATTGTAGGATTCTGACTTTTAATTCAGTTTGCCGTCCACTTCCATTTTATGGGAGAGTTCATCCCATTCACATTCACAGTTAAAATGACTAACTCTGTATTTCCCACCATCTTATTTTCCTCAAGTTATACTTTTCTCTTTCCTTTCCCCTCTTCCTCCCTCCCCAGTGTTTTACTTCTGACCACCATCTCCCTCAAACAGGCCTCCTCTTTTACAGTCCCTCCTCCCTTTCTTATCCCTTCCCCCTTCTATTTCTGTTCTCCCTTCTAATAGCCTCCATCTTTCCTTTCTCCTTTGCCCTCCAACTTCCCTAGAGGGTGGGACAGTTTCTCTGTAAAACTAAATAATACAGTAAATAATCCAAGATAGATTAAACATGTTTGTTTGTTTTTTTAAGCATTTCTTTGCATCCTTAGCACTCAGTATATAGAAGACACTTAATAAATGTTTGTCCCCTCAGGGCCTAGTTTCTCTCTATAAAATGGGAATGATCACATCTGCTTTCTCTTGGGAGTGTTTTTAACATTAGATGGAATGTAAAGTCCTTCACAAGTCTTGGGTGCTTTATGATCTCAGTAGAGAAGGGCTGCAGACCACCTCTTTCCCCCAGTGCCCATGGTAGCATGGTACCATGCCATGATAGCCTTGTCTATGGTATCCCCTGAGATCTTTCCTAGACCCTTAGGGGTGAGGAGCCACCCCCTGGGACCATCCAGCCCACTTCCTTTTAAACTCTGAGTTTCTAGGGTGATGTCACACTTGCCCCTCCCAAAATGTGGGAACATTGAGGAACATGTCAGGAACCTTTTGAGTGACCCTTTGAATGTTGGGTAAGTGCTGGTCATTCTGGTTTCAGTTATTTTATCCTCACAATAACCCTGTGAGCCTGGTGCCATTATTATCCCCATATTACAGGTGGGAAACTGAAGCAGAGAGAAAGGTCCATAACAGAAATATATGGATAAGAATAAGGCTAGATCAAGTTAAGTTTTTCTGATTCCAAGGCCAGCACCCCATCCTCTGTCCCTGTGCTTCCTCTAAATAGAACTCTGTATCTGGAGTCAGAGAGCCTGAGTCCGAATTTCTGTCTTCACAACTTTGGCAAGTCTCATAACCCGTTTGCCTCAATTTCCCCATCTGTAAATACAAGGGCTGGACTGGCCTCTGAGATCCCTTGAACTCAAGATCTGTGATCTGATGAAGAGATTCCAGTGTCTTAAGTGTAGTAGAATCAGGGAGATCTGAATGGAAATCCTCCCTCACACACTTAATAGCTCTGGGGCCCTGGGCAAGGGTCTGCCTCAGTTTCCTCATATGTAATATGGGGATAATGATAACACTCACTTCCCAGGGATGTTGTGAGGATCAAATGAAATGTTTATAAAAAGCATACCACACGTTTTGTGCCTGGTATATAGTAGGTGCTTAATAAATGCTTGTTTCCTAAGTCTGCACCCCTCATCTCCTGCAGTGAGCTTATGTCAGGTTTAGTGATCTTCTGAGAACTGGAGATCTGGGTTTCACTTGGAACTCTGACTTGGGCGAGAGTTGGAGGCGAGTGTGAATACACTACTATAGATTCTACTATAGAATCAGAGCTGGGCCAACTGGGTCTCCGAAGTCCTCCTTAATTAACATGCAACTGGCTAAATTTGAATACTGGAGACTGAGTATGTGTATAAGTATATATGTGAGTGAGTATGTGTGTGAGTGTGTATGTATGTGTGTGTGTGTGTGTGTGTGTGTGTGTGTGTGTGTGTGTGTGTGTGTGAGAGAGAAGCTCACGGAGGCAGGTTCCAGGTGCCCTTTTCTCGTCTCCCTAGGGAGTAGCTGGGGGGAGGGGGGGCAGGAGAGAGAGGAAGCTCCTGATGGCAGCCCCCAGAAATGTCACCTTCCGTGTCTCCTGCCAGCCAGAGCTGGCATTATCCCTCCGAGTTCTATTAATACCCAGCGAAGGGAACGCCTCCTGGATTGTTTCCAGCCGGGCACTTATAGAGCGAGTGGAGCGGGAGGGGGCAGCCGCTGGCAGACTCCCACCTGCCTGCTGTCTACACCTTCCCTAGATGGGGAGGCCAGAGGCAGAGCCCCCCAGGGCCCCACCTGAGGGAAGGAGGTTGGACTTAATCCATAGAGTAATGGTGCAGGGGGATTTTCCATTTATTTAACTTAACTTAGAGATGGCTCTGGAGGGGAAAGTGAGGCAGGTGACTTTGCCCAACCCCCCTTACTTAAATCCAACTCCCCTGCATGTCATGGGATCACCTCCCTGATACTTATCAGGGTCAGCCCACAAGCATTTATTAAGCCCCTCTTATGTACTCTGTGCTAGGCTGGGCAAAGCAGGCAACGCTCCCACCCTTTCCCAAGCCAAGTGTGTCAGGGCTCTGTCCCGGGTGCTGATGGGGCAGGAGGAGATAGAAATCGGAGCAGCAGTTGTCTTTTCCCTGTTTAAGAAGAATACGAAGAAGCCTGAGGTGGCGATCAAACTCCGTTCTGCATTGGTTGAGATGTAGGCCATCCTCTCCCCACCCCCTCCTCCAAATCGGGGCGCACGAGCCGGGTGACCCGTGATCTCCCAGCGAGAGGACAGATAGCGGAAGCAGGAGGAGAAGGGAGAAAGCTGCTTTCTTTGAATCGAAGGCCGGGGGGAGCCCCCTGCTTTAGAGCTAAGAGCTCCCTTTATTCTCTAAATTTCCCAAATCTGAAAGCTTCTGGAAAGCTAAGCTCCTTTGTTAAATGGAACCGAGGAGGACTTCAACATGAAAAACCGAAGTCAGAGTTGCTGGGATTTATATCCATTGGTAGGCCTTGACAGCTTTACACATGTGCTCTCGTTGGGGCTTCCCAAATACCCGGCCACGTAGATACTGTGATGATCCCATTTTCCAGATGGGTTAGCTTGAGGGAGCTCAGAGATCAAGTGACCCACCCATATCATAGACATCTGAGGTCGGATCTGAACTTCGACTTTCCTGACTCCATCTTCTAATCACTGCATCACCTTGCAGTCTCTACCACCTTGTTCTGACTGTAGGCAACAAGCCTAGAACGAGATCTCCAGAGATATATATGGCAGCCAGAATATATTTCCATAGGGGTCTCATTTGGTGTTATTCGGTTGTTTCATTCACCCTTGACCCCGTCTGGGATTTGCTTGGCAGAGATACCAGAGTGGTTTGCCATTTCCTTCTGAAGCCCATTTTATGGTTGAGGAAACTGAGGCAGACAGGGTGACACAGCTTGCCCAGAGTCACACAGCTAGTAAGCATCTGAGGTCAAAGTTGAACTCAGATGTTCCTGAGTCCCAGTCCAGCACTGCATCCATTGTGCCCAAATACTTATTTTCAAAAAGGTAATTATAATTATCAGTGAATAATAATGCCCAAACCCCAAACTGTAAGCTTCTCTTCTCCCCAGGCCTTTCGAATATTTGAAGTGAGTGATCATCCTCTCCTGTCTGATTTTCTTTTTTCCAAATTATGTTATCCAGTTGGGTTTAAAAAATTAATTTTCTCCCTAATAAATGAAGTCTGTGTTCATAGTTAGGCCTTGCCAATAATATTGCAAAATGATGGAATTACTAAAATTATTCTTTAGATTTGGTGTTACATTTGAATTGCCTAGGGGATATTTTATAGAATTAATAATAAATACTATTTATAATTTATTGTATAAATTATATTATATATATATAATATAAGAATAATAAAATTTGCTTGGAGTATTAGAAGGTCAAGAATATAAAGGACTAATGATGGAAAGTAGGAAAGGGGGGGCGTGTTACTTTCAGATCTCAAACTATACTACAAAGAAATATTTATCAAAACTCTCAGGTTCTGGATCAAAATGAGAAAATCGATCATTGGAAGAGACTAGCTAATTAAGGCCTAGGAATGTTTCCATCAGCCTGGAGTTAAATGACTCCAGAAGCATAGGGGTCTGAAACAAGTATTCTGCCTTGAACAAGAAATTCTGGGAAAAACTAGAAAGCAGACTGGCAAAAATAGGTTTAGATCAGCGTGTCATACTTTATATTCTTCCTAATGGCTAAATTGTATCTAAATAAAAAAGTCACAAATTCAAAACAGAGACTCTCTTAATCCCACTTTCCAATATGGAAGTGGGCATCTCACTTCCCAACATGGAAATGGTTTTTCCACTTTCCAACATGGAAATGGCCATCCCACTTCCCAATATTGAAGTAGCTATCCAACTTCCCAAAATGGAAATGGTTTTTCCATTTCTTAACATGGAAATGGCCATCCCACTTCCCAGTTACATTTTACAAAATTACATTTTACAGAGTTACACAGTTGTGGATAAAGGAAGAACTGATAATTTGGAGATGAGATAGAAAAGAAAAAAAATAGGCAATCCAGATTATACCAAAGTAAAAAGCTTTTGCACAAACAAAATCAATGCTTCTATAGTCACATGTGAGGTTGCAGCTCAGGAAAGAAATGAGTGGTGGATTTCCAGATCCAAGAGTCATTGGCCTACGGGTGTACTTGATGTCATAAAACCGAGCACAAGGTGGGCAGTAGTTGTAGCTTCTTTTGCCTTTACAGACTACCTTCTGCTGGGTTCAGTTTAGGGAAACACATTTTTAAGGAACAACATTTACAGACTAGGTCGGGTCCCAAAAGTGCGGTTGTGATGGTGAGGGGTCTGGGTGGCATTTCTAAAGAAGAACTGAGCATTTTCAGTTGGAAGATGGGAAGACTCAGGAATCCCAGAATTTGAGATCTGGAAGGGAGCTCAATAGCCATCATGAAAGTAATCCCTATTGTTAGCATCTCCAACATGGAAGAGGCCATTCCACTTCCCAACATGGAAATTATTTTTCTACTTCCCAACAGAAAGAGGCCATTCCACTTCCCAACATGGAAATGGTTTTTCCACTCCCAACATGGAAATAGCCATCCCACCTCCCAACATGGAAGTGGATATCCCACTTCCCAACATGGAAAGGATTTTTCCATTTCCCAAATGGAAGTGGCCATCTCACTTCATTTGAAGACCTCAAATGAGGGAAAATTCATCATCCCTTCCTTCACTTTGAGGTAGCTCTTATGGTTAGGCCATTTTCTCTAATAAGGATCCTAAATTGTTTTCTTTACATCCTTTTCCCAGTGTTCTTGGTTCTCAGCATTTTTGACACAATGGCCCACGTCTAATCCCTCACACATAGGACAATCCTTCCAAGACTCGAGACAGCTACCGTTTCCCCTTAAAGATTACCTGAGGTTGAAAATCCCCAGATCCTTCTCCCATGCTCATATGACAGGAACCAAAGGTCCTTCACTACCTCTGGACATCTATGACATATCAGAGCTGTTACTAAACTGTGACTCCAAGATCTTGACTCCAAGATCTCAACTCAGAACTCTAGATGGGATCCAAAAAGGGCAGAAGACAATGAAAATGTCCCCTCCTTCTTCTGGAAGCCAGTCTTATTTAATGCAGCCCAAGATCCCATTCACTTTTTTATCTGACACATTCATTATGTTTATATTTTTAGCTTGTAGTCCCCTAAGGCCCCAACTATTTACCCATTTTGTACTTCTGATATTAAATTTTTGCACCTAAGTATAACATTTTACATTTATCCTCATTGAATTAGATTTTTTTTCTGAGACATTTGGAGTTAAGTGACTTACCCAGGATCATACAGTTTGAAAGTGTTAAGTATCTGAGGCCAGATTTGAACTCAGGTCCTCCTCATTGAATTAGATTTTTTAAAGAATCAGTGCAATGCTGTAGCTTGTCAAAGTTTTGAATCCCAAATTGGCTGTCCAGTTTGTTATCTTTGTGTCCTAACTTTGTCTCATTTTGCAAATTTGATGAACATTCCACATTATCCAAGTCATTGATAAAATATTAAAAAGCACAGAGTCTATTACAGATCCTTGGAGTATCCCTCCTATCAAATCGAGGCAGGTAGATGGATAGAGCACTGGGCCTAGAGTTAGGGTGACTTCTGTTCAAATTCAGTTGCAAACCAGTGCTGCCTCAGTTTCCCCAACTGTCAAACAGGGATGATAATAGCATTTGTCTTGCCAAGTTATCGTGATGATCAAATGAGATGACATTTCTAAAGCCTTTAGCACAGCAAGCATCTGACATGTAGTAGACATTATGGAAATGCTAGTAATTCTAATTATTATTACATCGCCTCTTAGGTCACCTTTTATTTACCCTGTGTGAAGCTCTTTTAGATTTAGAGTTGAGGGACTAAACAATAGCATGAGGTGATTTATCGAAAGCTTTGCTAAAAAGCCAGAGAAACTCTCTCCGTGGCATCCTTTTCATCCCCTCAGATGAGTAATCCTGTCAAACAAAGCAAAATGATGCTCTCCCTGCATCGCCCATGCTTGCTGAAGTCAGGCTGGCTCTCAGGAATTGCTCCTCCCCTTTCTAGGTTTTCGGTGACCATCCCTTTAATGATCCCAGGAATCAAAGTCAAATCAAAGTCAAGCCTAGAGTTTGCAGACTCCATCCTGGCCCCTTTTCTGAGTATAGAATATCTTTTCTTTTTCTTTTTTTTTTAATTAAAGCTTTTTATTGACAACATATGCCTGGGTAATTTTTCAGCATTGACCCTTGCAAAGCCTTCTGTTCCAACTTTTCCCCTCCTTCCCCCTCCCCCCTCCCCTAGATGGCAGGTAGTCCAATACATGTTACATATGTTAAAATGTGTGTTAAATTTAATATATGTAAACATAGTTATATAATTCTCTTGCTGCACAAGAAAAATCAGATCAAAAAGGAAGGAAATTAATTAGAAAATAAAATGCAAGCGAACAACAACAGAGAGAGTGAGAATGCTCTTTTGTTCACACTCAGTTCCCACAGTTCTCTCTCTGGGAGCAGATGACTCTCTTCATCACTGAACAAGCGGAACTGGCCTGAATCAGCTCATTGTTGAAGAGAGCCAGGGCCACCAGAATTAATCGTCATATAATCTTGTTGTTGCCGTGAACAGTGATCTCCTGGTTCTGCTCACTTCCCTCAGTATCAGTCTCTCCAGCCTCTCTAAAATCCTCCTGCTGGTCCTTTCTTACAGAACAATGATATTCCATAACATTCAGATACCATGGCCCCTTTTTCTAGAATCAAGAACATTTACTTGTATTGAGTCTCAAAGGCTCTCCCGCGTCTTCCAGGACCTGCAGATGTGCAGGAAGAACTTGACATCTGGATACAGTCTTGTGAAGGGCTCCTCAGTGATAACTCCCACTGTAGAAGTGCGGAGGGAAGCCAGTTTTCTCTAAGATAAGCATTCCCAGAGGGCAGATTTTTCCTTCTTACGGGTTGAAGCCTCACAGAGTCAGTGACCGTTTTGAGAGGTGGGGAGATCCTCATTCCCTGTTGGAAGCATGGAAGCGGAGGCTGTGACCCTCTTGAACCTCCTTAGGGGCTCATGGATCAAAGCCCCAAAGTCTCCTCTGGCTTGGAGATTCTCTCTTTTTTTCCCTTCCCTTCCCTGAATCTCAGAGCTTCCTTTTGGGGAGTTAGGCAGAGACTCCTCCCGAGATCTGGTTCCTCCCGGGAGCCAGGCTGAGACTGATGGCTGGGACTCAGGACTGCCTTTGATATAAACAGCTAGCTGCCTCTCACCAGCCGTCTTTGAACTCTCTTAAATCACCCCGATTTCTTTCCCTCTCCCCGTTGGAAGCCTTCTGGCTACTTAGCTCTGAGAAAATGCAGCTATATTGGGACGGCGTCCTGGGAGTCGGCCTCCAAGAGCACACAGGTTCGATGTAGGGATCAATAAGATCACTCCAGGAATCACCCCCCTCCAGCCAAGAGAGAGGGGACGCAGGCTGAAGGCGGTGGGGAGGGCCATGAGCCTGCTCTCTCACCGAGGGCCTGCTTGGGCGCATGCTTGGGGGTCTCGACCTTTGATAGCTCGTTTCTCCAGCACGGGGAACGCCGCCTGCTGCCAAGGTGGGGGCCTTCGGGTTGGGATTTTGTGGCTATGCCGCCTGGCTGAGAACGAGTCTGCTCGGTAGCACTTAAGGGATGTCTCGTGTGTCCCATAACCACAGACATCTCCCCTCTGGCCACTCCGGCCTTGGGGAGGAGGAAGGAGGAAGGGAGAGAGGTGGGAAATGAGCCGTGGCGCTTAGTGTTCCACCAGGGAAGATGGATGGCGGCTGGGCAGCTTCCTCAGCAAGGACGGATAAACCGTGGCACCTCCGCCTGGGGACCCGGGACCGATGTGGAGAAGGTTCGGATAAATGCTCGGTGATTGAGTGACAGTCCCAGCTTGTCTGAGCCGAAGGAGCCTTGGAGGTCGTTTGGCCCAGCTTCTGCCTAGCCGCTAATCTCCAATATGCTTATCTCCCCAAAGGACTCATCCAGAGTCTGCTTGAAGACCTGCAGTGATAAGAAGATTATTATCCCCTATTTACACAGGGAGAAACTGAGGTTCAGAGGGATTAAATGACTTGCTCCGGAATGATTAGCTTTTTCATTCAGAATCAGGACCCACTTGGTGGCTCACTAAATCATGTTCTGACAAATCCCCCCACTGACCTCATTCTTCCATCCCCGAAGGCTGAGGTGACCACTTATCCACGATGGGAGGGCGTGTGTATTGGACTGGTGACCACGAGGGTACTTTCTAGCCCTGAGACTGCATGACTCTGGGATCCCCTTTTTTCCAGAAGGGAATTTCCTCCACCCATCAGTCACTGACACATAGTAGGTCCTCCTGAGAAAGGAACACGGGCTTTGTGAGTTTGTTAGTTAATAAACATTTGCTAAGTGCCTACTGTGTGCCAGGCACTGTGCTAAGCACTGGAATAACAGAATAGTGCCCGTGTTCTGGACCTTAGAGACGATGTAATCGATGCTCTTCAACACCTCATTTTACTAAGGAAACCAAGGCACAGAGAGCTGAAATTTCTTGACTAGGGTCATACATCTCATAAGTCACAGAGACAAACCTAGGAGCAGGACTTTTGATCCCAAATTCAATGTATCATCTCTTCTAGGGCACAAAGTCTCCATGGCACAGTGGATAGATCACCAGCCTGGGAGTCAGGAGGACCGGAGTTCAAGTCTGAACTCAGACTCTAATATTTCCTAGCTGTGTGACCCTGGGCAAGTCACTTAGCCTCAGTTGCCTCACAAAAAGAATAAAAAAAACAACCAAGTCTTCAGTACTTCAAAGAAAGAAAAAATTGAATTTTAATTCCTTCAGGTTCACCTGCCAAGAAATTAACAAACACATACAAAGCACCTACTTTGTGTTGAGCACTGACTGTGTTGCCTGCTAGAGATGCAGAAACAAAAACAGCAACAATCCCTGTCTTCAAGGAGCTTACGTTGAAGGGGGCTGATTAAAGACAATAGCTAACATTTACGGGGGGCTTACTTACTATACACTAAGCCCTTTATAATTATTACCTCATTTGCTCCTCACAACCATCCTATTTTGTGTTTGAAGAAACGAGACAAACGGAAGTGAGATGATTTCCTCAAGTGCCACAGATAGTGTCTGAAGCTGGCTTCTAGGGTCAGGGCTCTAGGAGACACCGTAAGCCCCAAGTGATTCTGGAAGACATTGGAACAGGAAAGATTACTGGAACAAAGCTGTTTTCTCTTCCAGATTGTCCTCCACTTCCGGGTATTTGCATGCTCAACCCCTTGTTCTCTTGTTTTTGTGAGATACTATCAGGGATTCATGCCAGTGATTTTGGCAATTTGAGTCATAAATTCTGCTTTCAGAATTCTTCTTTCTCTTTGAAACGATCCAGGAGCTTCATGCTGCGATTCCATGCTTTCTTGGGTCCTCTGTCTCATTAGACATCGATTCATTTTCCTTTGTCTTGCAAGAGGTATTCATAGATACCTGTAATATTTTTTCCTGACGAGAAAGCACCATATTCATAATCTCTTCCCTCTTGATTTTTTGGCTTACGCTGAATTTTCCTCCTCCTGAGATGAGTTCTGTCTTTGCTCTTTATTTTCCCCTGTTGTTCATTTTCCGACTCCTTCCCTCCGCTGGCGTTTCTCTGGGAGCTGAAAGGTCACTGCAACCTTTTCATCTTCATAAATTGCTGGCCAGTTCGGCTTCCTACATCATCCCATTAATCTCCTCTTCGTTTGAGAAATTCTCATTTCTCTGATCTTCCAGTGACTTCTGGAACCGGCCCCACCCACCTCCTGTACTCTTTGCTCTAGGTCCACCTGGGGGATTCACATCCACGCTCATGGTCTACCTCGGGCCACTCCTTTCACTCCATTAGCTGAGTCCGGTTCCAGTACAGAGCCCTGCCACAAGGCCGTCTCAGCCGGAGACAACAACTCCTTTTATGTGTTCGGAAGCAAAGGGGATTTTGTTGCAGAGGTGAAGTTTTGTAAAAGCTCCTAGAGTCTGGCAGATGGCAGAGGGCGGGAGGGGCCGAGCAAGCGTCTTAAGGATTGGGAACGAGCCTTGTTTGCCGTTAATTCATCGGGGATGCTGCCTCCTTGGGGTAAGGGGTATTCTGGGCCACAGCGGCAGCTGGGATTATGTTCTCCTCACATGCAGTTCCTATTTTGGAGGGGGTTAATAAGTTATAAGAAGCGGTGAAAGGATCCTCCATTTTATTGACGTGGGACCCAGGAGTTCCTGAAATTAAACTTTGAGAGAAATTGCCTTCAAGAGGCAGAGGCCAGGAGGGAGAGCATCCAGGCTTGGGGGTCCGGCCTGATCAAAGGCACATGGGCAGGAAATGAAATGTGATCTGGGGGGGCAGCAAGGAGTGGTACACACCAGGCCCAGAACGGGCGGCTTTCGCCAGACTGTGAAGGACTTGGAGGGCCAAGCAGAAGAATTTCTGTATTATCCTAGGAGGAACAGGGAGCCTTGAGTCAGGAGAGTGGAAGCCTTTCCCGGTGTCTGAGCCCGGCACTGAGCCCCAGCATGCTCAGAGGGGCCGGCCCAGCCCCGGGTCTGCCCTTGAAGCCTTTCTCCGGACCTGCGCCAGAGATGCCAGCCGAGGTCTTCGGGGTGGTTTTCCTGCCTAAAGTTAGAAGTGGCAATTAGAACTAGAACCCATCTTTGGAAAAGGCTTCTGCGCCTCCCCCCTGCACACAGGTGCACACAATCATTATTTGATTGGGCCTCCATTAGCTAATTAACGGAAAGCCTCAGGAAGTCCTTAGTCTTTGCTGCAACCTTTTCATCTCCATAAATTGCTGGTGAGTTCAGCTCACTCCATCTTCCCATTAATCTGCAGGCTCCCCACTCTCACCGGCTCCATGGTGATTTACAAGGGATAGGAGCTCTTGGAGAGGTTCCTGCCAGATGCAGAGCAATTAGCACAAGACCGGGGCTGTGGAGATGGGGGGGGGGCTGGGAGCCCGGATGTCCTGCCCCTCAGGGGCTTTTGTGCTCGGTGCTGGGGTAATGGAGGCTCCTGGGAGCTGGGAGAGTGGGCCAAAGGCTGGAGGACCCTGGGAAGGGATGGGGACGGTCTCAGGTCTCTGCTCCTTCAGTTTGAGCAGGGGAAGAAGGAAAGATGCTGAGGGCTCAAGTTAATGGGCCATGGGGTCAGAGGAGAAAGGGCCTTAGAATGGGGAATGTCAGGGCTGGGAGGGGCCTTACAACGGGGGATGGCAGAGCCAGGGGGGCTTAGAACAGGGGATGGCAGAGCTGGTTTGGGGCCTTAGAACAGGGGATGGCAGAGCCAGGGGGGCTTAGAACAGGGGATGGCAGAGCTGGTTTGGGGCCTTAGAACAGGGGATGGCAGAGCCAGGGGGGCTTAGAACAGGGGATGGCAGAGCCGGGGGAGGGGGGTTAAAACAGGGGATGGCAGAGATGGTTTGGGGGCTTAGAACAGGGGATGGCAGAGCTGGTTTGGGGGCTTAGAACAGGGTATGGCAGAGCTGGTTTGGGGGCTTAGAACAGAGGATGGCAGAGCCAGGGGGGCTTAGAACAGGGGATGGCAGAGCTGGTTTGGGGCCTTAGAACAGGGGATGGCAGAGCCAGGGGAGAGGAGTTAAAACAGGGGATGGCAGAGCCGGGGGAGGGGGGTTAAAACAGGGGATGGCAGAGCTGGTTTGGGGGCTTAGAACAGGGGATGGCAGAGCTGGTTTGGGGGCTTAGAACAGGGGATGGCAGAGCTGGTTTGGGGGCTTAGAACAGGGGATGGCAGAGCTGGTTTGGGGCCTTAGAACAGAGGATGGCAGAGCCAGGGGGCTTAGAACAGGGGATGGCAGAGCTGGTTTGGGGGCTTAGAACAGGGGATGGCAGAGCTGGTTTGGGGCCTTAGAACAGAGGATGGCAGGGCCGGTTTGAGGGCTTAGAACAGAGGATGGCAGAGCCAGGGGGCTTAGAACAGGGGATGGCAGTGCCAGTTTGGGGGCTTAGAACAGGGGATGGCAGAGCCTGTTTGGGGGCTTAGAACAGGGGATGGCAGAGCCTGTTTGGGGGCATAGAACAGGGGATAGCAGGGTTGGAAGAACCTTAGAGCAGGAGATGTGAGAGCCCAGCCCTCCCAGCATCTTCGTTTGTCAGTCTCTGAAGCCTGGAACCCATGTTCCCCCAGTCTCCCAGCCATGTGATTCCATCGTTTTTCCCGCAGCTGGAAGTAGGAGGACCAGAAGTCCTTGCGCTGGGCGTTTTCAGGCACAGTCAGAGCACAAAGCTCTAGTTCCCAGTGAGCGAATCTCGAGGCTGGCCAAGGCCTCAGAGGCCCCTAGACCAGCCCATCTGTGAGCAGGATCCCCCCCCCCCCCACTGTCCCGTGGCTATTATCCTGCTCATGTGCTGGGCCTGGACCCGTCACTGATTTTCCTTTCGAAGGAGCTGCTGCCGCTGTAAACTGCCCCTGCCTCAAGTTTTTAGGGTGAATTTGGGATTCCAGTAACCCCCAGGCCCCTGGCAGCTCTCCTCTGTCAGACCCGGGTAAGGGCCCCTCGATTTTCCCAGGCCCTGCCCACGTCCTCCCACGTCCGGCCCCGTGGCTCTCTCAGTGTCCCCCTGGCCAAGCCCTGATGAGCGATCACCCTGTACACCAGCACTGAGGGAGGTTCTGGGCCTCTGTGGAGCACCCACACATCCCTTCCAGGGCCAGCCCGTCCTCCCGGTCATCCCTCCTCACCTCTGACCCAGGGGTCCCGCCACGTCTCACACACCCGGGGCTCTGGGGGCCGCTGCTGCCCACTTCTCGCACCCGGCCCCCTCCCAGCGACTTCTGGCCCCCGTCTGAATTCTCTTTGGAGGCCGTGGATCCCCACCGTCAGCCCGGCGGCGTCGCCCAGGGAGCGCCAGCCAAACCTGCTCTGCCAGCACTTTCATTATCTCCATAAAATGCAAAGTGCCGCAATTACATTCAGAAGGGATGAATGCCCTAATTAGGATCTCAGGAAGAAGGGAAAATATTTTGAAAGGGAAGAGTTCAACCACGCTGGAAACACAAAAAGCTCCCGGCAGACCTTGATCTCCTGGGAAAAAAGTCATCCACCTGACAGGTTAGGAGTCAGAGGCCCCAGGGCCCGTGGCCAGAGCAGTGCGGGGTCTCCAGGAGGGGCTTGCCTCGGTTTCCCTCTTTGAAAAGGGAAGAAGTGATTGTCAATCGAAGTATCTTCTGAAAACTAAATCGACCCGTGTTGGATTCCTCCATCCGGTTCTATTAAGGGTTTCTGGAGTGTCTAATAATAATAATAATAATAATAAACATAGGTGCAATGGATGGCGTTCCTGGCTTGGAAGCAAGACTTATTCTCCTGAGTTCAAATCTAGCCTCTGACATTTACCAGCTGTGAGTTCAGCCCTAAACAAGTCACTTTGTCCTGTTTGCCTCCATTTCCTCATCTGTAAAATGGGCTGGAGAAGGAGACAGAGAAGAAAAGCACTCCAGTATCTCTGCCAAGAAAACCCCAAATGGGGTCACAGCAGAAATGACTTGGCAACAAGCTCAATAATGACACGAATCAGCATTTATTTGCACTTTTACAGTTTTGTGCTTTACAAAAATCCCTCCTTTTAGAGTGTCTTCTGTGCATCAGGCCCAGGGCTAAATATGGGGGGCCCTCGGTCCTCGAGGCGGCGGCGCTCTGCTGTGGAGAGGGGGCAACGTGTTCAGATAAGTCAAATGCAGAATAATCTCAAGAGGTAGAGGCTGCTAATAATGATAATTACATATATATCATAGCAAGCGCTCATAGAGCAGCAACCCTGGGAAGTAGGTCCTATTGTTATCCCTGTTTCTTATAGAGAAACTGAGGCAGACTGAGGGGCTGCGTGTCTTGCCCACGGCATGGAAGCCAGATTTGAACTTGGGCCTCCCAGACTCCGGACTCCGTGCTCCCTCCCCTGCTCCACCCAAGTTGGGGTCTTAATGACTAGCGGATTTGGGGGACGCCCCCGGCCTGTGCTTCAAGGGAAGCTGCAAGTGGAGGGGAGAAGGGAGGGTGTCCCGGACCATGCGTGTCTGGGTCCTGAGGTGGGAGCCGGGCCATTCCGCCCGCCAGAAAGCTTGGGAAGGGGAGGGAAGTGGGTGGGGGAAGGGAAGGACTCCGGAGCCGGCACAGGCCTGCGGCCCTGCAGGAGACGGCAGTTATAAAAACCCAGTCTTGCAAACAGGTAAATAAGGCTTGCCATGTCCGTGGCGGAACCGTTTGCCACAGGCTGCTTCCCGATGCAGACCCGCCTCTGCCTTTCCAGTTAGGGTTGATTTATGGGCAAATGGCCGGCCTGCCACTGGCTGTGGCAGGCGGGGAGGGCAGCCCGAGCAATCTGGAGGAGAGGATCCGGGTCCAAATCACTGGGGGGAGGGTGGCCGGGACACAAAGAAAGGCCGGGAGCAGCCCCTGCCCTCGGAGAGCTCATGGTCCAGGGAAGGAGCCCACCGGCAAACACCGGACAGATGGGGCGTCCTTCCGAAGGGAAGCAAGGCTGTAGCTGAGGCTTGAGCCCGGGTCTGGCTTCAGATCTTCCCACGCTCACTTAGCTCTCTTTTGTGCCCTTGCCACACTAGGCAGCTCCCATCCTAGCTTGACTAGACTGGAGCTCTAGGTCCAAACAGAGCGGGCAGGGGGTGGGGGGAGATCTGCAGCAGGAGTGGGGGGAGGCTGAGGGGAAATCAGGATGAAAAAGGAGCAAAGCCCTTTAAAGCCGGGATGATCCGGGTTCAAGTCCCCCCGCCTGTGTCCCATACTGGCCATGTGAATTACTTCAGTAGAGAAGGTGCTGACCCGCGTTGGGAGAGGGCCTTTCTCCCCCAGAATCACTGACATCCCAGCCCCCTCCTGACCCCTGTTACCTTCAAAAATGCCCCCCTGACGGTCCTTACTGATGTCCCTTGTGAGGGCCTGTCACTCAGGCTCAGCAGAGGTAGGTGACCCACCCAAGGTCACACAGCGAGTGCCAGAACCAGGATTTGGATCCGGCTCTCCTACCCATAAAGCTCTTTCCGCCCTCCTACAATCAACATTTCGAGTCTTTTACATTATTTCATCTGGCCTTTAACCAACCCTTGGAGGCCAGGGCTATTATTACCCCCATTTTACAAATGAGGAAACTGAGTCTGAAAGAGCTGTAAGTGACCTTCTCTTTGGCTCCAAAATGGGTTAAATTTCACCTCCAACTGTCTCTATTGATGGGAGTCAGGAACTTCCTTCTTTCTACCTCCAGTTCCCTCCTGGCCTGGAATCTTTAAGATTGTACATGGAATCAGCACCTGGAGGTGATCCCCGAGTTACCAGAAATAATCACGTTAGAACATGCGGCCACCCCAGCCTAGAGAAGCCCCCCTAGGTTCCTCTGCCTCTGCACTTAATGTCCGATCCTGAACGAGCCACGTTCTCAACTATTAAATGGGCCCAGTAGTAATAAGGGGTCCTGTGAGGAACAGATGAGGTGATACTTGTAGGGCCAGTCCGGGCCGGGCCGGAGGAGGGGCTCTGCAAACGCTGGGCCCCCTCCCCCTGCCTCCGTTGGTTTTTCTGTAGGCAGCTGGGTCAGATCATCATTCAGAACGGGTGCGTTTAATGGAACAGCAGTCATAAAGTTGATTTAGAAAACCATAAACTCGGGACACACTCTCCCACAAATACGCTGGCCGTGGGAGGGGGCTGCAGGAGTGGTCGCACCCAAGGGCGCGAGGGTGTTGGAGTGCCCCGATGTATCGGCTCCTGACTCTGGGCGGGACCGCGTGCCCAAGCTTCTGGGTTCGCCGCTCCAGCCGTCAGCTCCGCTCTGCCAAAAGGTGATGACTAGAAGCCTCTCCCTGCTCCCAGCAAGCGGGGCTCCTTAGCCATGTTGCATCGACCGAGCAGAGGCAGGGAGAGACTCCCGAGCTAGGCAGACTCTTTTCTTCTTCCCTCCAGACCTGGCATTCTTCTTTCCCAGGCGGTTTCAGAGGAGAAACTCCCCAGATCATCTCCGGTTTTACTCACAGGTGAATTGGGCAGAAAACCAGAGCCAAAGGCAAGGCAAGATCATCGTGGCGGTCTTGCTTTTGGCTCACTTTATTCTGCACGGTGCTCAGCTTTTTGCAGGTGAAAACTTTGCTCTCTCTGTAGATTTTTGTATCCACAGCATCAGGCCCTGTCAGGGTTTGTTGTATCGAATAATGTTCACTATGTTTTGTTGTAATGAATCAGGGAGTCAGAGGCTATAGAGAGTTTGGGGACATCGGCTTTTTGAGTACCTAAGTTGGTACTCTGCACACAGTAGGCGCTTCATAAATGTGTGCTGTGCTCATGGTGATGGGGAGTGGTTCTTGAGTTTATTTCTGTTGGGATTTAATCCCCAAAGAATTTAGAAACATCAGGAAGAGAGGAGGGAAGGAAAGGAGGGAGGAGAGAAAGAGGGAAGAGGAGAGAGAAAGACTGTGAGAGGGAGGAAGGGAGGAAAGAAGCATTCAGTAACATCAAATGGGTCTAAGACTTTCACTTTGCCTTCTCACCAGCCCCAGATCTGGCTCTGAAGGGGAAGGAGGGCCCCTCCCAGAGGCACTGTGAGCAGAGTTCCCCATGGTGAGAAAATGGGCCCAATTTGTAGCTGTCGACTTTAGGAAACATTAACGAGCTTGTTCCCTGGGGAAGCCAAATGGGAAATGATGGGCTCCTCAAAGGTATGTGGAAAGTAATCTGCTGCCTTGATGCTGAGTGGACCCTGAAAGCCCCCTTGGGGATAGCCATCCGTTCATTCGGAGAAGCCGGGGGGAGAGTCAGCATGGAAGGCAGGGCGGGGAGAGCCCAGCTGGGGTCGTCGGTGCTTCCAGGACAGGGCTCTCCGGGCAGGCCGGAGCCTGGGCAAAGTCCTTGCTCTTGGGTGGGAACAGTCCAGTGGGTGGTCAAATAAAACCCATGATTCCGGATTGATCGATGGGATGGAGACAAATTCAGATGTAATCCTGTCAGACAGATGGATGGGGAAGCTGCTCACTCCCTGTTAGATCCACAGTGTCTTGTATACAATGTCAGAATCAAGAGGTAGAGTAGAGAGAGGGATGGAAGAAGAGAAGGGAGGGAGGAGGGAAGGAAAGAAGGGAAGAAAGAAAAGTAAGAGGGAAGAGAAAAGGAAAAAAGAGAAGGGAGGAAAATGGAGGAATGTGAGAAGGAGGAAGGAAGGAAAAAAGGGAGGGAAGAGAAAAGAAAGGTGGAAGGGAGGAGGGAAGCAAAGGAAGGAAGGAAGGAAGAAAGGTGGGAGGGAGGAAGAAAGGAAAGAAGAAGGGAGGAAAAGGTGTAAGAGAGGAAGGAAGGAGAAAAGGGAGGGAGGAAAGAGAAAAGAAAGTGGGAGAGAGGAGGGAAGAAAGAAAAGTGGGAGAAAGAAGGGGAAGAAAAGTGAGGAGAGAAGAAAGAAAAAAGGGAAAGAAGACAGTAAGGGAGGAAAAAAGGAAGGAATGGTAGAGGGAGGAAAGAATATAAGAAATGGAGGAGAAAAGAACAGTGGGAGGGAAGAGGGAAGGAAAATAGTGAGGAAGGAAAGAAAGGTGGAAAAGAGGAGGGCAGGAAAGGAGGGAGGAGAGAAAGGTGGAAGAGAAGAGAGAGCCTGTGAGAGGGAGGAAGGGAGGAAAGAAGCATTCAGTAAGTGCTTGCTACATGCCGGGCATTGTGCTAAGCACTTTACAGATATTATCTCCTTGAGCCCCAGCCTTGGGAGGTAGATGTTATTTTCCCCATCTGCAGTTAAAGCAGACAGAGAGAAAGTATCTTGCCCAGGGTCACAAAGTTAACAAGTGTCTGAGGCTAAATTTGAATTCGAATCTCCCTGACTCCCGGCTTCCTGCTCTATCCACTGAGTCAGAACCTGGGAACAAATTTCAGCTCTGCCACTTACTATTCCCATGACCACGGCCACGTGGGCAGCCAGCTCCACGGCGTCCCTGTTTCCTCTGATCCTGGTGCCCACTGATCCCCCTCTCTTGCCACAAGTGCCCGCCTTGGGGTGGGGGGAGTCTGCTCAGCTGATCAAATCTGGCTTGAGTGAAGCAGACTGTGCCGGGTCTGAGGGACACCAAGCATCCTCCCCCTCCACATGGTCCCTCCAAGGAACCTCCTGAAGACTCTTGTTCTTCTACCCCTGTGGGGTCTCCGTGCTAGGCTGGGCTCACTCAGTCACTCTGGGGAACTCTGGAACAGCCCCGGGGAGCTGCCGCCCAGCTGAGGGAGCTTTGCAAGGGCTGCCACCTCCTCCCCGCCCGGTGAGCTGCGCCCCCATCTCCTGACACTCACCACAAACTCCCTGTTGGCTCTGGGGCAGGGGGGAGGGGAGCAGCTGGAGCTCGCCTTGCCCAGCACTGAGGGAAAGAATGATCTGCACAATTCTGTGATCACCCGTCAACTCAACGACCAACTCCGTGGAAGGTCAAGGGGAACAGATGTAGTGGAGGCTGTTTATCGCATGAACGGGCACTGGCTGCGTCTTATATCCAGGATGATGGATGGCGCAGGGATGGCCCAAGTCACCACTGCATCTCAGGGGCTCCTAAACAGCTGACTCAGAGGCAGAAAACTCAGCTGGTGGCCCCGTGTCTGGGCAGAGCTGCCGATGGCGAGCTTCGGACTCAGTGGAGGCTTTCCACCCCGAGGGATAGGTCACGGAGAAAGCCTCCTGGGAGAAGAGGATGCTGTCCAAGTCACAGCTGTCTAAAGGCCCCCTTCTCTCACCCCAGCTGCCAATCAAGTCGGATTCTGTAGGGTGACGGAAACCAATGGGTAGCCAGGGGTTGTTTGGTATTCTCGGCCTCTGGCCAAAGCTGGGCTAAGTCACGGGGTGCCAGAGTTGGGAGGGACCTTCGAAGTCCAACCTCTCCTCAATTAGTTTTGTCTCCAACATATACTCAAAAGTGATCGT
>NC_133617.1:11017313-11037313 GCF_048593235.1 Sminthopsis crassicaudata
GGCTAAAAAAGGAAATGCAAACGGGGATTTTAAGTCCAAGGACTTGAGTTCTAGCTCTATATCAATCCTTGATGGATTACTACCTCTAATTTGGAAAAACGCCAAGCCCTAAGGATGCTGTGGACCCTCTCCTTAGATCTGGACCGAGGAGCATTACAGCTCTTGGCAGTCTTCGGAGCAGCCCTGGCATGGAATCTGAATGGGTGGAGCCATTTCCATTGGAGTGGCTGTCTCTTCTGTCCTCGCAACAGATTTATGGGACTTCCCTCTGGTGGGAGTGCCCAGGATACTAAGTGTTGATGGAAGGGCCTCAGACATTTTATAGAAAGTTTAAACAGAACTGCAGAGACTCTAAGCCATGGCTTTGGGCAGACATCAGAGACAAGCCTCTTAGAATGGTGAAAAGGGGGCCAGACATGACAAAAGGAAAATGAGGTTCCAGTCTCTGCCCTGACACCCATGATGAGTGTGACCAAAGTCAAGCCTTTGTTCTCCTTCCCCATCACTTCTTAGACTCTTAGGCTCTTTCCATCAAGGATCGGCATAAAAACCACCTCCTTCAGGAGGCCCTTCTTAATTTCCTCCCTCTCTGGCCCTCTGTGGGATGACCTAGTGTTTATTTATCATGCGTGCATTTTGTACAGGTTCATATGTGCATGTTATTTTGTCAAGCTCTGTGACTGTACTATTCTTGTAGAAAAAATGGTGAGATTTGGGATCTTTTTGGTAACATTTCAGGGGCCAGACCTGAAGAAAAAGATTGGTTAATTGTTTTCATATTACTCTCTGTTCAGGATCTTTATTCATACCAGAGCACCCAGTTTTAGGCCCAAGACTAGTCCCCAGTCAGGGCTGCTCAGGGGCATGAGACTCTTTTCTGTGATTTATTGTTTGATCCATTCATTCTTTAGAATTAGATTATTTAATTTTTAATTGGTTTTTAGACCATTTTTCCATGGCCCCTTATTGAGTATAATTTTTACTGCATTGTGGTCTGAAAAGGAATCATTTATTTCTAACTTTCTATGTTTGATTGTGAGGTTTTTATACCTTAATGCATGGTCAGTTTTTGTGTAGGTATGTATGAAAAAGATGTTTTCTTTTCTGTCTTTGTTCATTTTTCTCCAGAGCACTATCATATCTAAGTTTTCTAGGATTCTATTAACCTCCCTAGTTTTTTTTTTATTTTTGGTTAGATTTATCTAATTCTGAGAGGGACAGGTTGAAGGCCCCTACTAATACAGTTTTCTTATCTATTTCTTCCTTAAATTCTCTAAGAATTTGGATGCTTTACCACTTGGTAAATATACATTTAGTATTGATACTACTTTATTGTCTGTGGTACTCTTTAATAAGATGTGGTTTATTTCTTTATCTCTTTTAATTAGATCTATTTTTACTTTTGCTTAATTAGATCTATATTTACTTTCTGAAATCAGCACTACTACCCCCACCTTTTTTTTTTTTTTTTTTTTTTTTTTGGCTTTGGCTGAAGCATAATTAATTCTGCTCTAGCCTTTTACCTTTATTCTGTATGTATCTCTCTATTTCAAATGTGTTTCTTTTAAACAACATATTGTAGAATTATTTTTTAATCCACTCGGTTATTTTCTTCCATTTTATGGGAGAGTTCATCCCATTCACATTCACAGTTATGATTACCAGCTCTATAGTTCCCTCTATCCTATTTTCTCTCCTGTTCCCTCTTTCCACCCTGTACCTCTTTAATAATGTTTTATTTCTAAACCCCCGTGCCCTCTACCTGCCTTTCCTTCTATCATCCCTCTTCCCTTCTCTTTTGTCCTAGGGCAGTGGTCCTCAAACTTTTAAAGTAGGAGGCCAGTTCACTGTCCCTCAGACTGTTGGACTGCCGGACTATAGTAAATATAAAAGCTCACACTGTCTCCACCCCTCAGCCCATTTGCCATAACCTGGTGGTCTGCATAAATGTCCTCAGCAGGCCACATCTGGCTTGCAAGCTGTAGTTTGAGAACCCCTGCCCTAGAGTTTCTGCCCTTTCTTCTATCCAGCCTCTCCCTTTTCTTTCCCTTTCCTCTTCCTATTTTCTTATAGGGTACAATAAATTGTTATTCCCTCTTTGAGCCAAAACTGATGAGATTAAGCTCCAGACAATGTTGATCCCTCTTTCTCCTTTCCCTCTGTTGTAATAGGTCTTTTGCCCCATTTTACTTCCCTTTTCCTCTTTTCCCAGTACAATCCTTTTTCCATCCCTTAATGTATTTTTCCCCATGTCATCACATCAAAATCCCTTCATATCCAACCCTCCATATGTGAGAATCTTGATATTGAAGGGACTGAATGAGTTGGGGGAGCCATAAACAGGACACCTTGGATTCCGACCCCAAGCTGTCATCTTTCATGGTGGCTTAGGGGATGCGCTTCTTGAGGACTGATAGAGTTCAGCCTTGCCTAGAGTTAAGACACAGAGCCTGCTATCTCTGGAGGGGACCTCTGGTACATCATAGATTAGATCTGGAGGCCTTTGGAGGCACAGGGGAGAAGGCAGGCCATTCCAGGAATGGGGGTCTTTGCAGAAGTAGGGAGGGGGGTGATGGAGCATCTTGGGGAAGAACGGAAAGTTGGCTGGAACAAAGCACAGGGAGAAGCCCAGTTGGCTGGAGCCGCACCTTCCCCATCCCTGTCCGTAGCTGGCCATCCACTCCCTGCCTGAAGCTGTCCCGATATTCCCCATCATCAGAAAGGACATTTTTCTTTACAACAAGCCGTAATCTTCTCACCACTCCTGTGCTGTCTTCTGGGGCCAAGCTGACTGCGTCTAATCCCTTTCTCTGTGACAGCTTGTCAGGGATCTGCAATAGTGCCCGTGGAGCGACGGAGCCTTCCTCTCAGCTCAGAAAGAAAGCTCGCTCCTTTAGGCCTCATGTCTGAGCCCTTCTGGGATGGTCATTTCTTCTGTCTGAAAGCTCTGCGGCCCTTTCCCCCTCATCGAGCTCCCAGAAGCCCTTGTGGGACCTGAGGCAGGCAGGCCTGTGAGGCAGGGCCATCACACATAGGGCTTCTCCTCTTAAGGGACCTGCTGTAATGTCCCCTCTCCCCCTGGCCCTCGTGACCTCTCTCCCCGTGTTGCCCCCAGGCCATCACCTCTGCCCCGACTAAATCTGTCTTCCCTTCCCCATCTTGGCCCCTGGGCGGGCCAGTAGAGCTCTCCACTCTACACCCTTGGTCTGGCCGAGCCCCTCTCTTGGATTGCTCCCTCCCTCTGCTGCTTTTTGCTCCTATTCATCCTCTGCTCAATGGGGCTGAGGAAATCAGGAAGCCAGAGCCCCGTCCACTTCAGATTTATGTTACCTAATCCCACCTGCCCCCCCACCCCCCCAGTGTCTTACCTGCTTTCCCATTCTCCACAGGAGCTAACCTTGCCCCGCCCTCCCAGTGAAGACTGGATTTGTCCTTGGGAGGGCTGTTCTCAAGGAGCCCCTTCTCCCCGTCTCAATGTCTATCAGACATCTTGCTCCACCCCCTCCTCTGTCATCCTCATCCCACATGAGGAGGGGGCCCTTCTCTGTGCCCAAATTGGCACCCTCCAATCTGCCCCTGGCTCACCCCCACCCCCCTTCATCCTCGGTCTCCCCATGCCCGGCTCTCCCCCTCCCTGTAAACATGCCCATGCCTTTGCCATTTTTAAAAAACCCTCACTTGGTCTGCCTGTCTCTGGGGGCTGCTGCCCTCCATCTCTTCTCCTTTCACAGATAAACCTCGGAGCAGGCTGTCCACAATCGATAGCTCCATTTCCTTTCCTCCCACTCTCTCCTTAGCTCCGTGCAGTCTGGCTTCTGACCCCATCACTCAACTGAACGGCGCTGTCCAAAGCAAGCCCTGATCTCTTAATTGCCACATCTAACAGCCTCTCCTCGGCTCCCGGGCTTCTGGCCCCCTCCAAAGCTGTGGCACCCATGATCCCCCTCTTCTCCCGAGCGCTCTGTCCCCTCCAGGTTACCAGGCCACTGTTTTGGTTCTGTTTCTCCTCTTCTCTGGCCGTCCACTTGCTTTGCCATTGTCCTCTGCAGGATTTCCATCCACATCCCCCAGGGCTTTGCCCTGGACCCTCCGCTTTTCTCTCTTGGCAGCTCATGGCTTCCCATGGATTGGTTATCAATCTCGACGATTCTCAGCCCCATTTATTCAGCCTGTCCTTCTCTCCTGGGCTACAGTCTCACCTCTCCATCTGCCTATTAGGAACCTCAGACTGGGCAGCCAGTAGGTATCTTAAACTCAACGTGTCCAAAACCAAACCCGTCGTTTTTGCCTCAGGCCCTTCTCGTTCCTGGCATGGGCACCACCCTCCGCCCAGTCCCCCAGGCCGTCCGTTCTACCTCTCGGCCTGCCACGTCCAAGCTGTTGCCAAGGCCTTTGTATCTTTCACCTGGCTGGCATCTTTTAGACACACCTCCTTCTCTCTTCTGACACTGGCAGTCTGGTGCCGACTCTTCTCATCTCACATCTAGAGTATCATAAGAGCTACTGCGGAGTCTGCCCACCTCAAGAAAAGTCCATTTTCCTCCAGCCCACCAAAGGGATTTTCTAGTAGCTCAGGTCTGATCCTGGCATTCCCCTCACTCAGTAAACTCAAGTGGCTCCCTGTTGCCTCCAGGAGCAAAGGCAGAAAGCTCAGTTTGGCTTTTAGAGCCCTTCATAAGCGGCCTCTCCTTCGTTTGCAGTCTTTTCACACCTCCCTCCCCACCATATACTCTTCAGTCCAATGGCACTGACCCCGGGCTGGTCTTTCAGCTCCAGGCATTTTCACTGACTGCCCCGTGCCTAGGATGCTCTCCCTCCTCTGCCACACCTACGGAGCCCTCTGGCTTCCTTTCGGTGCCATCTACAATCCCACGGACCCAAGAAACTTCTCCAAACCCTTTACTCTGAAGTGACCTTCTGTAGAGGGCTGGAACCCTGAAAAGGTGCAGTAGAATCTGAGACTGCAGAGCACTTAAGGCTAAATACCTACTCAATGTGAGATGATGGTTCTCCAAACATATACTTAGATGATAGGGTGATTGTCACCTGCTGAATGTGCTGTGGTGAGGTAATCGGAGGCAACATTGGAGGGCTGAGGGAGAGAGATCAGGGTCTGTCTGCCACATCACGCTCCAGACTCCGGAGTCCAGGATCCATCTCTGATGAGCCACGTGGCAGCTTGCTGCCTCCTTCGCTTCTCCTCCTAAAGACCAAGACTGTGACTCATCCTGACTCTGACGGATCCTGAGGCCCTCCAGGGAGCTAGCCCGCACATTATAACCTTCTGTTTAGAGAAATGGAGATAGTAGAATGGATAGGGTGCTGGGCTAGAGTTAAGAAGAGCTGACTTGAAAGCCAGCCTTGGATACTTTGTAATTGTCATTTTACCTGGTAGCTCAACTATAAAATGGGATAGAAATAGCACCTCCCTCATGAGGTTGTTGGCAAGATCAAATGAGATATTTATTTATTATTTTTAACTTATTTTTAAAATTAATTTTATAACTTTTTTTTTGACAGTACATAGGCATGGTTAATTTTTTACAACATTATCCCTTGTACTCTCTTCTGTTCCGATTTTTCCCCTCCTTCCCTCCACTCCCTCCCCTAGATGGCGGGCATTCCCATACATGTTATATGTGTTATAGTATATCCTAGATACAATATATATGTGCAGAACTGAATTTCTTATTGCACAGGAAGAATTGGATTCAGAAGGTAAAAATAACCTGAGAAGAAAAACAAAAATGCAAACAGTTCACACTCCTTTCCCAGTGTTCCTTCTTTGGGTGTAGCTGATTCTGTCCATCATTGATCAACTGGAACGGAAATAGCTTTTCTCGATGGTGAAGATATCCACTTCCATCAGAATACATCCTCATACAGTATCATTGTTGAAGTGTATAGTGATCTTCTAGTTCTGCTCATTTCCCTCAGCATCAGTCCATGTAAGTCTCTCCAAGTCTCTCTGTATTCCTCCTGCTGGTCATTTCTTACAGAGCAATAATATTCCATAACCTTCATATACCATAATTTACCCAACCATTCTCCAACGGATGGACATTCATCCATTTTCCAGTTTCTAGCCACTACAAAAAGGGCTGCCACAAACATTTTTTCCCATGTGAGTCCCTTTCCCTTCTTTAGTATTTCTTTGGGATATAAGCCCAGTACTAGCATTGCTGGATCAAAGGGTATGCACATTTTGATAACTTTTTGGGCATAGTTCCAAATTGCTCTCCAGAATGGTTGGATTCTTTCACAACTCCACCAACAATGCATCAGTGTCCCAGTTTTCCCACATCCCCTCCAACATTCATCGTTATTTGTTCCTGTCATCTTAGCCAATCTGACAGGTGTGCAGTGGTATCTAAATGAGATATTTATAAAGCACTTTGCACACTGCTTGGCATATAGTAGGTGGTTAATAAGTGCTTATTCTTTTCCTTTCCTTCCCTCCTAAGAGAATTTGTATTATGCTGTCATGTTATCCATTTTGATCTACCTTTTCCCCTTCTATTTCTGTAAAGGCCCAAGTCCTCTTAAAATCTGTCAGTCTCTGAAGGGCATGGCTGACTAATCCTTGAGGAACTTGCTCATCCATTTTGGCTGGGACACCACTTAACTAGAAGACCTAATTTCTGTTCAGATTATAAACAGAATCCAATCTGGGCAAGTCCTTTCCCTGAGGGAAGCAGCGCCTGACTTTGGTCCCTTCCTTTACAGTTCAGGATGACCCAGCTCATGAAGGAGGAACTAGCCAGCCAGAGGTCTGGAGCGAGAGGGAGTCCCCTTTCCAGCTTGCCAGTTCTCAGCAGGAGGAGCTGAAGACTTTTAGCTTATTTCCTCCTCCAATCAGGATTGATTTTCACTTGTCAGGAGCATTCCCTTTTAGAAGGTACTTAAGGCATTTCAGGGTCTCCCTTGGTTGGAGTTTATGGTTACTAAGAGAAACCACTGCCTATCAATTTATTGATGACCAGCTAGTCTAATGAATAAATTGTGTATTAATTAGCCAGAACAATTATGTGTCTGCATAATATGCATATTTATGCATATATATACATATATATATACATATATATACATATATATATATATATATATATATATATATATATATATATATATATATATATATATATATATATATATATATATATATCTTGCCTGAGCTCCTATAATCTCTCCTGACCGCCATGACACACCAGTGGCTTACATTGAGCCATAACCCATTCGAACTTCCAGGCATTTTTCCAATATCAAGTCAGCAAGCCTGTATTAAGTACTTACTATGGGTCAGGTGCCTTGCTGAGCCCGGAGGACACAAAGAAAGGTAAAAGGCCGCCCCTGCTCTCTGGAAGCTTCCACTATAATGGAAAAGACGACACGTGAACCACTATGGACAAATAAGATCCTGGTAGGATCTATTGAGTTATCCAGAAGGAGGCTTCTGATAGCACAGCCTTGAAGACGAGAGTATTGCTCAGCTCCAGTCTCATGGTCTTGCCCTAGGGAGGATGAGATCTTGAACCCAAATGGAAGGCTGCTTGTTTGGGGAGTAGTGGGAGATAAGGGTGGAAATCTGGGTCAGTGAAATCATAGAGTGCCTTGAATGCCAGGCAAAAGAAACCTATAGGATTATAGGATTTACTGCTGGATTGCTAATGAGGAAACTGAGGCCTGGAGGGGTTACATTCTCCACTCTGGTCACATTTTTTATTCCACAGAGGAATGCGCGCTGCTTGAAGGAAGGATGTGTGTGTGTGTGTGTGTGTGTGTGTGTGTGTGTGTGTGTGTGTGTGTGTGTGTTTGTAACCCCGTGTGCTTAGCATGATATATTTCACTGGCTTAATCATTGCTCAATGCTGAATTGTGTCAAGGAGGCAATATGGGATGGTGGCAGTGTTGGGATTTGGAATATGTCAATTTTAGGGTTAGTTTGAAAAAAATAATGGATCTAGGAGCAGAGAATCTGGATTTGATTTCCAGGTCTGTCACTTACTACTATCTATGAACTTTAATTTCTTGGGGCCTCAGTTTCCTTGTCTGTACGATTTTATTTTAAGACATTTTTTTTTAAATTTAAGATTACCAGGGCAGCTAGGTGGCACAGTGATCAGGAGCACCAGCCTTGAATTCAGGAGGACCCGAGTTCAAATCTGATCTCAGACACTTAACACTTCCTAGCTGTGTGACTCTGGGCAAGTCACTTAACCCCAGCTTCAGAAAAAAAAAGAAAAGAAAAATTAAGATTACCTTTAAATGCAAGAATTAGACAAGGTGATCTCTGAAATTCTTCCACTTCTTAATCTTATGAATGAATTGACTGGTACAAGATTATATAGATAGAAAGCTGCAGTCCCGTATCTCTAATCGAGTTTTCTCCCTGCAGTTTACTCTTTATTATTTGTTTCTCTCAAGACCCCTTCCTTTTGGTGTCCATTTTCTTTTAAGACAGGTAATTGGAAGGGGCTTACATGGCTAATTTCTTTTGTAAACCCAAATCTTAATGGCGTGTGGTGGCTTCCTAATGTCTGGTTTGGGTAATCACACTCTGAATTATTAAAGACAGATTTCGGCAGCAGAGAAGTATCTAGGATGATAATTAGATCTAAGTACTTAATTACTTGGATTCACAGCAAGTGAAATGATGATTTATTCGGCTTATAAAATTCACAGTTTAAAATGAGTCTTGCCTTTCGTGGAGGAAAATTTCACAAAAGTAATTACTAAGCCCTGGGGTATTCCCCACACATGGTGGGTCTGTGCAGAAAGAAGCCCGGCTCAAATTTGGGATGTGGCCGAGCTGCCCGTCCTACCTGGGTGTGGCAAGCATGGGATAGAGAAGTCCTTCCTTTGTAGGAGCACTACCAGAGACCAAACTTGTTTCTGTGTCCACTGCTCCCTGGAAGCTTCACAAAAGTAATTACTAAGCCCTGGGGTAGAACTTAGAACCAGAAGTACTTTTACACTGAGCCCAGCCTTCTTACTTTACACACAAAAAAACTAAAGTGTAGACCAGTGGTCCTCAAACTTTTAAATAGGGCCAGTTCCCTGTCCCTCAGACTGTGGGAGGGCCGGACTAGAGTAAAAACAAAAGCTCATACTCCGTCTCCGCCCCTCAGCCCATTTGCCATAACCCGGTGGGCCTCATAAACGTCCTCAGCGGCCCGAGGGCCATAGTTTGAGGACCCTGGTTTAGAGAGAAGTTCTTGGCCTAGGGTTATGTAACCCATATGTGTCTGAGGCAGGAAGGATTTGAACTCAGTTCTTCTTGGTTCCCTTGTTTTTCTTGCTATAATTCTTAAAATGGAATCGAGAGGAGAGCTTTTGAGTCCTGATGTAGATCAGCATGTGAACCACAGTGGGGACACAGATGTGTTTTATCCTTAAATGAGTAAATTAGTCTTGCTTTGGTTGAAAGTCAAATAATTATGAAGCAATTTTATGGCTCGCAGATCATAGATAGGGATGTTTGGGTTCCAGGACCGTATGTCTCCGGTTGGCTGGCCTTCGCCTTTTCGGTTTGAGTCCCCTGGGATTTTCACTCGAAAACAGCACAGTTGGTGAGTCCTCCAAGCCACGAGGGCAGCTGAAAGGCCTGGCATCTTTGTGTTTCTTTGCTCTCAGGTCTACCTCTCTTGGGTTGAATTCTGGGAATTGGAGAACTACCTGAGGGTTCTGGGACAGGGCGGAATAACTTTGCAAAGTAACTGGTTTGAATTATCTCATTGTTGAAGAGAGCCACATCCACCAGGATTGATCATATTATAATCTTGTTGTTGCCAGGTACAATGATCTCCTGGTTCTGCTCACTTCACTCAGCAGCAGTTCCTGTCAGTCTCCCCAAGTCTCTCTCAGATCCTCCTGCTGGTCGTTTTTTAGAGAACAATAATATTCCATAACATTCGTATCCCATAATTTATTCAGCCATTCTTCACATGATGGGCATCCATTCAGTTTCCAGTTTCTTGCCACTACAAAAAGGGCCGCCACAAACAATAAATATGTTTTTTAATGAAAGGAAGTCCATCTCCTCAGACAGATTACTTTTCCCCAGTGCTTCAGCTAGGCAATCCACTCACTAGACCTTTATGAAACACCTACTATGTGCCAAACACTGCAGGAGGGACAGGGGAAGTACAGGCCCAAACAAAATTGCCCCTGCCTTTAAGGGGCTTAGAATGTACCCCCTCCTTATCATTTCCCACAGCACAGGGATATTTATTACATTTGTACACCACCACTCGTTCAGCCATTCCCCAATTGATGGGCATCCCCTCAATGCCCAGCTCTTTGTCACCATGCAAAGAGCAGCTAGAAATGTTTCAGTCCAAACGATTCCTTTGATCCCTGGGATACAGACCTAACCGTGGTATTGCCGGGTGGGAGGGTGCAGCATATGCAAACAGAGAGGGAGGGAGAGACCCATGATCCCTGGGGCCATCAGTGAAAACTTTGGGAAGAGGCTTGAGAACCTCTGCCCTAAGCCTTAAAGCAACAGACTGATTCTGAAACGGTGTCAGGGGCATAGAGGGGGCCGGTGGCTCAGCAGGTAGCACACAGGCCTGGAGTCAGGGAGACCTGAATCCAAACCTGACTTCAGATACTAACGATGAGACTCTGGGGGAGTCACTTAACTACTGTTTGCTGAACTTCTTTAGCGGATAAAAATAGCACTTACCTGTCAGGACTCTTATGAGAGTCAAATGAGATGATATCTGTTGTTTTTTAGACAACAAAATCACAACACAGTGTCTGGCACCTAGTAGGTATGTTTATGCTCCCCTCCCCTAACACACACAACACAGTGTCTGGCACATAATATATGTGTTTTTCCTTTCTTTCTCTGACACACAAAGCATAGTGCTTGGTACATAGTAGGTATGTTTATCCTCCTCTTTCCTGACACACAGTAGGTATGTTATCCTCCCCTACACACACACACACACACACATATACACACACACACCCTACACAGAGCTGGGCCATTGAAGGGTAATTCCCAGAATTGCTTGTGGTCCAACTTAACTGGAAGAAAAACTCATGAAAGTAGGAGCCAGCTTGGAGAGGGCATGAAATGCCAGATGGAATCACTCATCCTTTGTCCTGAGGCAGTAGGGATCCACAGAAGGAACCACTGGGACAAAGGAGTGATACACTCAGCAAGCATTTATTAAGCTCCTGCTGTGTGCCAGGCATTGCTTGCTGTTCAGCCTCATGTCTTATTATTCACTCGGCAGTGGTGCGGAGTGGAGATCATCTCAGCAACAGGCCTGTCCTGCATTCCCCAGTGACCAGGTCCAGCAGACTGGGGGCTCCCCGGATCATTCACCAGTGAGAGCTTCTCTTAGACAGATTTAGGAACTGGCATGGAGGGGAGGCCCATCTGCTACTGATGTAGAGGAGAGAAAGGGAACTTTTCTATACTCTTCTGTGGAGGGGAGAGCAGGAGAAGTGTTTCATGCAGATGCAGTAAAAGAGAGGGCCCTTCTCTAATGCAGATGGGAGAGAGACCTCTGTTCTCTGACACCTAAATTAAGGCAAGGGATTGGCCTTCTGTTAAAAAGGAGTTTTTAAAATAGTATTTTATTTTTCCAAATACATGTAAAGGTAGTTTTGCACATTCCTCCTTGTAAAACCTTCCAATTTTTTTTCCTCCCTCTATTCCCAAGACGGTGGCAATCCAATAGTTAAACATGTGCAATTCTTCTAAATATAGTTACATATTCATCATGTTGCACAAGAAAAATAAGATAAAAAACATGAGAAAGAAAACCACAAAAGGTGGACATACTAAGCTTTGATCTACACTCTGTTCCCACAGTTCTCTCTCTGGATATAGATGGCCCTCTCCATCACAAGTCTATTGGAATCAGTCTGAATCACTTCATTGTTGAAAAGAACCCTGTCTGTCACAGTAGATCATCACACAATCTTCTTGTGGTGGTGGACAATGTTCTCAATGTTCTCTTGGCTCTGTTCACTTCACTCAGCATCAGTCCATGTAAGTCTCTCTGGGCATCAAGGAATTTTAAAAGAGAAAATGAAAGCAATTTAGCAAAATAATCAACTTATCAGGTGGGTCTGATAGGTATGCAATGTTCTGCACCTGAGACCCCCTACCACAGTGAAGAAGGGAAGGAGCTCTGTTTTCTCAGCACAGTGTGGAGAGATCCAGGCTTAGAAGGAAGAAAACCTGGATTCGGATCCTTCCTTGGAAACTTATTACCTGTGTAGTATTAAGCAAATGTCTTGGCCTTGCTGGGATTCCGTTTTTCAGTTGGTAGGAAGAGAGGTTTGAACTCAGTAACCTCCAAGGTCCCTTCTGTCTCTGAATCAATGGTTATAATTATGAGATGTTTAATCTTTGTCCCTCCTATTTCCATGGTTTTTGCTGTTGTATGGTGTTTAGTCTTTGTCTTTCCCATTTCCATGGCTTTTGCTGTTGTATGGTGTTTAGTCTTATGGTGTTTTGTCTTTGTCTTTCCCGTTTCCATGGTTTTTGCTGTTGTATGGTGTTTAGTCTTTGTCTTTCCCGTTTCCATGGTTTTTGCTGTTGTATGGTGTTTAGTCTTTGTCTTTCCCGTTTCCCTGGCTTTTGCTGTTGTATGGTGTTTAGTCTTTGTCTTTCCCGTTTCCATGGCTTTTGCTGTTGTATGGTGTTTAGTCTTTGTCTTTCCCGTTTCCCTGGCTTTTGCTGTTGTATGGTGTTTAGTCTTTGTCTTTCCCGTTTCCATGGTTTTTGCTGTTGTATGGTGTTTAGTCTTTGTCCTTCCCATTTCCTCCATTTTTGCTATTGTATGGTCTTCTTCTGACTTGGTTGGTCTCCGTTCATGTGGGTTTCTCCAGGCATCTCTGTAGCTTTAAGCAAATCTCTTCTCCTTGCTAGGGCTCAGTTTCCCTCTTTGACTCAGTGACTTCCAAAGTCCCTTCTGTCTCTGAATCAGTGATGATAATTATGAGGTGTTTAGTCTTTGTCCTTCCTGGTTCCTTGGTTTTTGCTATTATATGTTGTTCTCCTGGCTCAATTGTCCTCAGTTCTTGTGGGTTTCTCCAGGCGTCTCTGAATTGGTCATATGTTTATAACAGAGCAGTGATAATAACAGCCAGCGTCTGTATGGGATTTTGATGTTGGCAAAGCTCTTTGCAAATTGGTTTCCTTTGGTCCTCACTACAACCCTGGGCCATAGGGGATATCATGATCCCATTTTTCAGAGAAAGAAAAACTTAGGCAAGTCTAGTTAAGTTACTTGCCTGGCTAGAATGTATCTGATTTGAATCCAGGTTTTCCTGATTCCAGGCCCATTAGCTTCAGTAAGATTCTGTCATACTCATGTCCTCCATTTTGTTTATCACTTCCACCACCTATGGGACTAGCTTTCTTTTAGGGAGAACCACTGTAGAGACGGCCGAGGAGGAAGGAGCCGTAGGCTGGAAGGTAGGCCCACGTCCAACTCTGCGATCCTGGGATTCTTTCATAAGCTCTAGATTTCCTGTTCTAGCTGTGTGGCTCTGGGCAAACCTCTTTCCCTTTCTGGGCCTCAGTCTCTCCTCCCCCGTAAAGCGAAGGACTTGGATTAGATGGCCCCTCACGTCCCTTTCTGCTTTAGAGGTTCTCTAATTCGATGATTCATGGTATTCCGATCTCCTAACTACATTACAGAATAACTGGACATCTCAATCGATATTCCAGTGACCCATGATTTCATCCGCCTGGGCTCCCGCTCTGCTGATGTGTATCCTGACCTCTCCATGCTGTATTGGGCGGTCTGGGATTTGCCTTGGTCAAACAATACCAAATCTTTGTAGCCACACTCTGACTTATGCCCATTGATCCATGATCTCATTGGCACGGCGTGGCCTTCCCCCATCTTTGCCTAGTCCCCCTCTGTGATTGGGGGCATGTCTTCCCATAACTGCCTGGCAAGAATCCACCCCCCTACTGTTACCCTCTCTCAAGTTCTCTTGGAACATGGGGCTGGGTGGAGGTGGGGGAGGGGCAAGGAAGGGCCAGCATTCATCATTTTTCCTTACCACTCACTCCTTGATCTGGGCTGTTGGCTTTTTTTCCATTTGTGTGTGGCTTTGGTGATGTCATTTATGCTGTTTTTCTGCACGAGCGCCTTGGCTGGGTTGCAGCCTATGTATACCTACTATGTGCCTCTTCATTGTCCCATGGGAGAGCCTTAGCTCCCATCCTTTGGATACTGCCAAATTCCATGACTTGCCGCCATTCTCCGTGGCTGGGATAGGACCAGGCCTGGAACTTCCCTGATTCATGGTGTCGGACCCTGCAGCTGGGCAGGAAGCCCTGAAATCGCATCCTGCCTCAGTCAGGATCTGAGTAACCCTAAAGAGGTTGGTCAGGGGCCTTCCAGGGCCTTCTGGCTCTGAATGTATCATCCTATGGTCCTCCTCAACTAATTTTTAGAGAAGGACAGAATGAAATAATGTTATCAGGGTGGAGGGGCTTATTGTGTGGCCCAAGGTGAGGAAAGGGGGCAGAGAGGGAGGAAGCTGTCAGAAGGGGCACCAGAAACCACAGGGTTTCTTCTTTATTAGGTACTGTGGCTGAGGCCTTTAAGCCGAGCGCATTTACCTGTGGTTGTTTAGTCACATGCGGGGCCCCCTGACACGGCGCCTTCTCAGCCCGCTCCCCTGCTCGTGATCCATCGCAGAAAGCGTTCGTTTCCTATTTTTGTCCCCTGGTTCTTAGATAAGATCTGCCTTCTCCTGGCCCGGGTGAGGGCTCCTTCGGTAATAAAAAGACTTGATCCTCTTGTCGATTTTCCCAGAAGCCTTCTTAAGCCTGCCTCAATACCCTCACACTCATAAATAATGTGACTCACATTGACCCAAGCTCAGGGAAGCCTTCGCAGCCCGGAGAGTGTTTTAGAAGTTCTCTGGACAGCAGCTCAATAACGCCGCAAGCCACAGTCCTGGCCTGACCCAGAAAGCCTGAGCTCCTTCTAGTAAAGGCTGCAGAAACGAGGGGACAGGGAGAAGTGATGGAAAGGAGGGAAAGAGGAGCACTGGGGGAAAGTGGGAGGGATGGAGGGAGGAGAGAAGGGGAGGTGATGGAGAGGAGGGAAAGAGGAGCACTGGGGGAAGGTGGGAGGGAGGAGAGAAGGGGAGGTGATGGAGAGGAGGGAAAGAGGAGCACTGGAGGAAGGTGGGAGGGATGGAGGGAGGAGAGAAGGGGAGGTGATGGAGAAGAGGGAAGGAGGAGCACTAGGGGAAGGTGGGAGGGATGGAGAGAGGAGAGAAGGGGAAGGTGATGGAGAGGAGGGAAAGAGGAGCACTAGGGGAAGGTGGGAGGGATGGAGTGAGGAGAGAAGGGAAGGTGATGGAGAGGAGGGAAAGAGGAGCACTGGGGGAAGGTGAGAGGGATGGAGAGAGGAGAGAAGGGGAGGTGATGGAGAGGAGGGAAGGAGGAGCACTGGGGGAAGGTGAGAGGGATGGAGAGAGGAGAGAAGGGGAGGTGATGGAGAGGAGGGAAAGAGGAGCACTGGGGGAAGGTGGGAGGGATGGAGGGAGGAGAGAAGGGGAGGTGATGGAGAGGAGGGAAAGAGGAGCACTGGGGGAAGATGGGAGGGATGGAGGAGAGAAGGAGAGCTGATGGAGAGGAAGGAAGGAGGAGGCAGAACTTAATGGCTTTTCAAAATGTTTGTGGCAGCCCTTTTTGTAGTGGCTAGAAACTGGAAGATGATCGGTAGACCTTTTTTGGGGCCAGAGACCAAGGCGACGAGGCAAACATGAACTCATGGCCCCTTCAGGAGCGAGGTGGACGGTGTTGGATCTGAAGGACCCGAGGAATTGAGTTTGAATCTTGCCTCAGACACCTACCGGCTGCACAGTCCTAGGCCCTCAGCCTGCCAGCCTCAGTTTCCTCCTGTGTAAAATGTAATAACTGCGCCGTCGTTGTGAGGATCGAAGGAGACATTAATGTAAAGCCTGTGCATTGGGGAGCACTACATACGTTACACTAGAAAGACAGAGACCGATGGGGAGGGGGGCGGGGGGCAGCCACGGGAGGAGGGGCCACCTGGGCCCTTTATTACCTCCTGGTCTCAGGCTCACTCTGCAGCCCAAAGAGTAACTGCTAGCCTTCCGGAGAGTTCTTACTTATCTGGGGCAAATCTGTCGATATTCCCTGCATTTGGAAGTAAAATGTCTTCCCAGGAGCAGGAAAATCATTTTACCCATGGAGCAAAAGGCTCTCCTGGAGACGCCCCTGAGGTGCCGCCCCAAAGGAGTCTGGGGTTTGAGTCACAGAATTGGCAGCTCTGTGGGGGGGGGGGGAGAAGGGCTGCCCAGGAGCTCTGGGTTTCCCCTTCCTTGGATTTTCAGGCAGAGGCTGCAGGGGATTTCTTCGAGGGTGTGGAGCCCGTGGGTCCCCTCCCCCCTGGGAGAGTGTGATCCTGAGAATTCCCCGCCTGAAATGTCTGCTTCCCCTCAGAGTGGTTTGGGTGACTCGGGTCAGGCAGCCCAGGACGGCTGCGGGGGTGGGGGGAGCTGTCTGTAGCCTCATCAAATCGGCAAGGTATTCTGGGCGCTCCTATTTTTAGCTGCAGCCTTGAGTGATGGAGGTGATTAATGATCCAATCTGTGGCCTGCCTTGGCCCGAGAGCGGTCATGCACAGAGGCCGGGAGAGGCTCCTCAGCCGCTCGCCCGCTCTGCAAGGCTTTCCTAGCTTTATTTAACAGGAGGGCCCTGCTGGGGGGGGGCACCAAAACCCTCGTGCTTTGGGGTCTTCCTGGAATCATTTATGGACACGGGGGGATGGGCTGGATTCTAGAACCAGGGGAAGAGATGAGAGAAAGAGAGGAGACAGAGAGAAACACAGGGAAAGATGGAGACCAATAGACAGGCAAAAGACAGAGATAGAGACACAAGAGACACAGAGACAGAGAGACAAAGAGACAGACTTGGGGATAGAGATAGAGAGACACAAGAGACACAGAGACAGAGAGACAAAGAGACAGACTCGGGGATAGAGATAGAGAGACACAAGAGAGAGACACAGAGACAAAGAGACAGACTCAGACAGGGATAGAGAGAGATAGAGACAGAGACACAAGAGACACAGGGACAGACTCAGGGATAGAGAGAGAGAGACACAAGAGACAGAGACAGACTCAGGGATAGATAGAGATAGAGAGACACACAAGAGACACAGAGACAGACTCAGGGATAGATAGAGATAGAGAGACAGAGACACAGAGACACAGGGACAGACTCAGGGATAGAGATAGAGAGACACAAGAGACACAGAGACAGAGAGACAAAGAGACAGACTCGGGGATAGAGATAGAGAGACACAAGAGACACAGAGACAGAGAGACAGACTCAGGGATAGAGAGAGAGAGACACAAGAGACACAGAGACAGAGAGACAGAGACAGACTCGGGGATAGAGATAGAGAGACACAAGAGACACAGAGACACAGAGACAAAGAGACAGACTCAGGGATAGAGATAGAGAGACACAAGAGAGAGACACAGAGACAAAGAGACAGACTCGAGGATAGAGATAGAGAGACAAGAGAGAGACACAGAGACAAAGAGACAGACTCAGACAGGGATAGAGAGAGATAGAGACAGAGACACAAGAGACACAGGGACAGACTCAGGGATAGAGATAGAGAGACACAAGAGACACAGAGACAGAGAGACAGACTCAGGGATAGAGAGAGAGAGACACACAAGAGACACAGAGACAGAGAGACAAAGAGACAGACTCGGGGATAGAGATAGAGAGACACAAGAGAGAGACACAGAGACAAAGAGACAGACTCAGACAGGGATAGAGAGAGAGACAGAGACACAAGAGACACAGGGACAGACTCAGGGATAGAGACAGAGAGACATAAGAGACACAGAGACAAAGAGACAGACTCAAGGATAGAGAGAGAGAGACACAAGAGACACAGAGACAGACTCAGGGATAGATAGAGATTGACAGACAGAGACAATCAGACAGACATCCAGAGACAGACACACACACACAGAGGCAGAGACAGAAGAGAACTAGGAGAAGGGAGAAGGAAACTAGAGAATAGAAAGGGGGAGGAAGTGAAATTAGAAGAGTAGAAAGTGAGAGAAAAATGGGGGGGCAATAGGGGGGAGAAGGGGAAACCAGGAAGGGGTTTCCCACTTTTCTGGAGAAATTTGTCCCCTGGGACGGAGCCCTTGCCTCCCCTTTGCTCCCCTCCTCTCTGAAGGGGGGAAGCACAAGATCTGAGTGTGAATCCTGCCCACGTGCCCCGTAACCTTGGGAAAGGACCAGCCTTCCCCGACGGCTGCTTCCTCATGTACAAAGCGGCCGGTGCCCGGAGGTCGCCTCCAGCTCCGGCCTGTGATTCCCTGAACCCAAATCCATCCTGTTATTCTAAAAACCTTCTCCATCTTTGGTGGGTTCCTAGAACGGATTAGCCCGGTCCTGAGAAAAGCCGTGGGCCGGGCCGGTATACCTCCACCCACCACCAGGGGGCGGGAGGGCAGGGGTAGCCCAAGGGCCCGGGGGGGGGGGGGGGGGGGTGATTTGGGTCCATTGACACCCAGTGTGAGGGGAGGAGGAGCCAGCATGGGGGGGGGGGGTTAGACGACCGTCAGACCCCTAAATCCTCATTCCCGGAGCAAGGCCGCGTGGGGCAGTGACGGGCCCGCCTCACGACATCATTCGCGGGGTCGTTCCCAGAAGTTGGTGACTCCTGGGTCACTTTCGTAAAGTTTCGATAACTGTTTCCGGAGCATTGGCTATCATCATTTGTCTGTTCTTTAAACATTCCAAGGAACAGGACTGGGAGAGGGCGGCCAGCCGTCGCCAATGAACCGAGCTCTTGGATTGGATGGGGCCTCACGGGGCTCCCGGCGCTGGGGGGGGGGGGGGGGGTCGGGACCCAGGTCTCCGAGTTATTCTGCTTCTGATTGGGGGCCTGGGGTGGGGGGAGTGAAGGTTAAAGGCCTTTCCTTCTGCCGAGAATTCTGACCTGGAATTGAGTTGTTGTCCCCGGGCTCCTGGACGAGCCCCCAGGAACGGCCCCAGGCCCCTTCCCCTTGCTCTGGGGCCATTTTGTTTCCTCTGCTGGCTTCTTGTCTGGCCTCCTCCCCCTCACCTAGATCCAAACCCGGGCACCAGCACGACTCCCAAGGGCGGCTCCCCCGGGCCCCTGGCGCCGGCCTCGGAATTCCCCTAACCGAACACTGTGGGTCGCCGAGGGCCTCCCGGGTAACTGCTGGCACCGGAGACCGGTGTTTGACCCCTGGTTGATGGAGTGAGCCGGGAGCATGGAAATGTTCTTGGAAGGACCCTGGGCGATTCCCCGCCGGGAGGAGGCCCATCGGGCCCCTGCTACCGCCGGGCACTGGAGGGCCCTGGTCCCGGGGCTGGCCCGGGGAGGCCGCAGCTGCCAGTGATACCGCGAGGGGCAGCGCGGAGGCCGCGGCCTTTTCTAAGCCTCGGGGTCCCCCTCAGCCAAACGGGGGCAACGACGGAGCTCTGCGGGCTGCAGCCCGAGTTTGTCCTCTGCTTTTCATCCGGACCTCGGCCCCGGAGTGGAGGCTGCCTCCTCCTCCCTGGTGCTTCTCCGATGCCCCCTGCCCATGCCAACCAGTGATGCGGCTACAGCCCCGGCCCGCCGTCAGCCCGAACGGCCAGTTACGGGGCCTCCAGGGGGCCGCACAGGAAGGCTGGGGACGGCCCCTGCTTCCGGGCGCCACCCCGGGGGAGGGAAGAGACTCTGCCCACAGGGAGGGAACGTGGAGGCGGGAAACCTTGATGGGGTGGACGGCCAGAGGGAGGTCAGGAGGGTGTTCTAGCATGAGGGAGAGGCCAGGAGGGAGGTCTGAGTGGACCACTGCAATAGTCCAAGCAGCAGGTGGGGAGGTCTGCCCCCGGGGGGTCTGGAGGTGGGAGAGATGCTGTGGAGGTGACCCCAGGGGCCATGGGAGCTGATAAGGTGGGGGGGGGAGGAGCCCAGGATGACCCTGTG